>NW_015661881.1:636363-671035 GCF_001515625.1 Sinocyclocheilus rhinocerous | reverse complement strand
TTTAACTCGCAATTGCGAGTTTATATCTCACAATTCTGACTTCATTACTCGCAATTGCGAGTTTATATCTCACAATTATGAGAAAAAAAGTCAGAATTGCGAGAAAAAAGTCAGAATTGTGAGTTTATATCACGCAATTCTGACTTTATTTCTCAGAATTGCGAGTTTATATCTCTCAATTATGACTTTTTAACTCGCAATTGCGAGTTTATATCACGCAATTCTGAGAAAAAAAGTCAGAATTGTGAGATAAAAAGTCGCAATTACCTCTTTTATTTTTTATTCAGTGGCGGAAACGGGCTTCCATAGAATCGCGTTTGTGCCGAACTCTTATTACAAAGCAAAAACAAACACTCTTCTTTGATCCATGAATGTTTCTCTCAGTTAATGTGTGTGATGTCATCTCACAGTCTGAAACGTCTTTCATAGCAAATCAACACATGCTGTTGTGAATAATTAAGTGAAGCTGTCTTCTCATAGGATAAGAACACACAGTCTCATGAATAATTTAATAGACACGACGCGTCATCGATGTACTATAGTCCATTGCCACGTCACAAATTGTGACTGTCAACACAATGTAGATTTTAAACCCGGAAGATGAAAATAGCACAAAAAAGCTTAAAATTAACCAGTTTTCTCCAACAGTTAAAATTATCGGACGCTAACATTGTCTTCTATGATGTGCAACACAAACACCTCTGCTAAAATCTCAGAAAAAGTAGTCTGGGGTTTCATGGCCCTTTAAAGCTGGTACAATGCAATATGTTCATTGTGTAACATTCGGTGACCTCTTTTAAATTGTCATGTGTGCAGTGGATCATGCCTTTCACGGTGATGCTGGTGTTCATCCCTAATCTGATAGTGGCATATGTCGTGGCCGTATCATCTGGGCTTAGTGTGGCCGCTTCTCTCTTGTTACCATGGTGAGTCTTACAAACCAAAATATAATACTGTTTTACTCATAAACGAAGTATGGTATTTTTTGATTTTTCAATTCCAGATCAGTTTCGCAGTGGCAATGACAAAGGCAGCATCACTCTCATCTTCTTCAGAAATGTTGCTTATGCCATGCATTGGAGAGAGGATTATAACTTGTTTATTTAAGCTTTGATTTAACCCCTCGGATACATAGGTTTAATAACCCAGCAGTCTCCAAATAACAGGTTTCATGGCAAGGTCATGCTGTTTTTTGGTTTTTAAAGATACACTCGGGTTGATTGGAAAATCCCCAAATGAGTAAATTGCAGCTTTATGTGCCGACTACAAAGAAGATTTGGCTTTATGGTACCAATGCCCATGTTTAATGGAGATGATGATTGATGCCTCCGCCTTGTTGTGTTTCCTGTTGCTCAGGTCAATGTTACCAGATGTAGTGGATGACTTCAGACTGGCAAACCGCAACTCAAAAGGACACGAGGCGATCTTCTACTCCCTATATGCTTTCTTCACTAAGTTTGCTGCAGGCATTTCTCTCGGAGTGTCGACGCTCTGTCTCCAGTGAGATCACTCTTTCAGTATTTACAGCTGGGAATGATGAATCATGACAGGCAGTGGTGTATTTTTGTGTTGAAATGTATTGTTGGTGTCTGTAGGTTTGCTGGTTATGACACAGGGGCGTGCAGACAGCCCCCTCCAGTGGTCTATACGCTCAAACTGCTCATCGGTGCCGCCCCGGTGGCCTGTATCACCACAGGCCTCATGATCCTGGTGCTGTACCCGATCAGTGAGGACGTCAGATTACGAAACAAACTCGCCCTGGAGGAGCTCAGGTGAAGACCCTGATTTACAGAAAATCCATTGCTTTCCTTCAGCAAGTATGCATTAAATTCACAGCAGTAAAGACATTTATAATGTTGCAAAAAAAAAAAAAAAAAAGTCTATTTCAAACAAATGCTGTTTATTTGTACTTTCCATACATCAGACAACCCTGAAAAAAAAAATATTAAGCAGCACAACTGTTTTTAACATTAATAAACAATAAATGTTTCTCGAGCAGCAAATCAGCATATTAGAATGATTTCTAAAGGATCATGTGACTGAAGACTGGAGTAATGATGCTGAAAAATCAGCTGTGCGTTACAGGAATAAATAGCATATTCAAATATATTCAAATAGAAAACAGTTGTTTGAAATTGTAATAATATTTCACAATTTGTCTTATTTTTATTGTATTTTTGGTCAAATAAATGCAGCCTTGGTGAGCATAATGATTTCCTTCAGAAACATTTAAAAAATCTTACAGAAGCCAAACATTTGAATGGCAGTGTGTATGTATATAAAAATGTAAATATAATTGAATTTATATTGATGTATTTTGTATATACTATATATAATAAAGTATATATTTGTGGTTTATTTTTCAGAAGCCAGAGTATTACCTGTAAATCTCTCAGAGCTGAACTGAGCAGCGCGTGACATCCTCAAACAGCCGATCCTTATATTCTAGCCCAGCGCGGGGATGAGTCGTGTTAGTGTATATTACACTGTGTGACATATATAATGTTTTACTGTAAACATTTCAGTTTGTTTCTGTATTCAGTTTGTTTCTGTATTTTCAAGTGAACATATAGCCACATATACAGTATCTAATTTACACACATGAATGGACTATGTATCATTATATATCAGGATTTCCTGAGGGAAAATTTACTGATAATATATTAAGTTGTATTAGTGATAATAAATATTAGTGAATGACTCGATTACAGGATTAATAAAAATTGTGCTGGTACACGTAGCTTCAGCATATTTCGAAGATGCTTCAATAAATGTAAAAAAAATATATAATAACAATATATATTATTTGGATGAATTCATGTATCTATCTATATGTGCTTGTACAGTATGTTTTTAAACATAAGCCCAAAGGAATCTTTACATTTAATATAAATAATAACCAGGCAATGCAAAATGTGCAAAGGTGGACTTAAAAATTATTTTACAAAATTTAAATGAAACAAAGATTAGAAAGTTTTTCTACTTAAACATTTCATGTTTAATTCAGTGTTACTTTGCAATTATTTCTGAAATTTAAGCAATAATCTGAGTGAAATAATCATTTTTCAGTGTGTGAATGTGCTATTATTCGGTTCTTTTAATGTGGGTTATTACTATGGAACCAGAATGTGATGTCATGTGTTCCTTACAGCTTCAAATCAATGAAGAAACAAAAAAGAATACAATCACTATGAATCTTCTTTAATTTCACAAAATTTCATTTTGTTGTGTGGGACAAAATAGCAACTATTTAAGCAAAAATAATCAAGCAGGCACTCAAGTATTTCATCTGAAAATTAAAAAACTGTTCTGCCCTTGACAACTGTCACGTTACATAAATCTATCAACATCCAATAAATATCACAGTGGCGAATATGTCAGCAAGACGTTTTCCCTGAATTCCAAACTAAGAGTTTGGATTATCCCTGTGTTAGCCACAGATGTCCAGCTGACACAAGACAAATATCATAAAAATATTTCTAATAAGTCCTCTTGAGATGATACAGGCTTCATTTTTCTGCAATGGGAGACACTGGACTTTCAGGGGGAAATACATCAGCGCAACTCGGGGGTCTTATAGGAGATTTCCTTCTTGCACTCCTGATTGTGAGCTCATCTTTGTCTTTAAATGTGAGCGGAACGAAACCATCTGCATCAGCCACCAAGACGATCCACATGGGACCTGTGAGAAGAAGAAAAAAGTATTTAAAGGAATTGTTCACCCAAATATAAAAATTAGCTGAAACTTGTACTCACCCTCAGGCCATCCAAGAAGAAAATGAGTTTGTTTCAACAGATTTGGATAAATGTAGCATTACATCACTTGCTCACCAATAGATCCTCTGCAGTGAATGGGTGCCGTCAGAACGAGAGTCCAAACAGCTGATAAAAACATCACAATAATTCCACAAAGTAATCCACACCACTCCAATCCATCAATTTATGCCTTGTGAAGCAAATAGTAAAATAGTCCATTTACAAGCGAAAACAGTCCATTTACAAACCAAAACAGTCTTAAAGAAATATGTTCAGACAACATAGGATAACTTTTTCACTGGAGGAAACGTTATTATGGATTATTAACTCAATTATGCATTTGTTTCTTACAAACACACAGCTTTTCACTGGATTACTTGTGGATTATTGTGATATTTTTATCAGCTGTTTGGACTCTCATTCTGACGGCACCCATTCACTGGAGAGGATCCATTGGTGAGCAAGTGATGTAATGCTACATTTATCCAAATCTCTTCCGGAGAAGAAACAAATTCATCCACATCTTGAATGACCTGAGGGCGAGTACATTTTCAGCAAGTTTTCATTTTTGTGTGAACTATTCCTTTAAATCTATGAGAAATTTCTGCACAGTAACTTGTGGTCTTAGCATAAGTGACAGTGGTTCAAGCATACATCAGCTGTAGAGATGCACGTGCTGTGTAAAAGGCTGTAAGCCGATTCAAACTTAAACCCTTAAATCCGATTGCTCCACCTAATCGCTTCCTATTTTAGTCATTGACAATTAAATGAAGCCAAAGCACACCGAACAATCTGTCTTCAACAAAGGAAAACAGGATTCGTGCTTTGCACGGCTTCATAAATACATGCCATCTGCTTGCTGTAAAACATCAAATCTGCCTGAAACGTCAACACAGAGATCTCAGAAACATTCAGGTGCTTCGTTCAGTGTGCAATGGTTGCAACTGCTATTCAAATTCAAATAGTCAGTTTATCAATGCAAAGGGTGACCATATATACTTATTTCTTGGATATATCTAGGCCAGCATTTCTAAAGTGCCTAAAATGTCCAGTTTTGGCTTTGTTTTCCAATTGTTTTCATGCTTGCTGCAGGTAAATGACTGAAAAGTAGTTTGACCAATAGCATGGAGGCACTGCATATAATCGACCAATTGTGTTACTGGAGAAGGTGGGATTTACAGAGAAAGGTCAAAGCAATGCAAATGTGTAGATTTAATGTGCTACAGAGCACGTCAATAAGAAAACAAAGCCAAAACCCAGACATTCTAGGCAATTTAGAAATCAAGGCCAGGACATATGGGAAAAAGAGGACGTATGGCCACCCTATACATATCTGCATCAGATTACGTCTCATTTTATTACATATGCATTGATCAAGGTGGTGGGATTGACATTTCGGAAAGTCTCCATATTTATATGTGATGGAGACTCATTCTTCCAGACATACCATGCATCATCTCTATGACCGTCAGGCCGAAGAGTTCCTGCACCACCCGCAGGCAGATCCGTCCCCCACAGAGCAACAACGGCCTTCTCTCATCCGTATACACATTCTCAGACAACTGTTTCTGAAGGAAAAGACAAATACAAAGTGCAGCACCATGAGTCACTTTAAGGAAGCATCATTCACAATGGACCTGGTCATGTGGTCGTGGATTAAGTCTGATGATTCCCCTAAAACAAGTTATGCCAAGGTCAACAGAATCACTTCAATCTGACATCTGCTGACAAAGGGTTGTACTGACAACAGTGAGAGGAATTATGAGTTGGCGTGATGCCTCACAATGCTAAACGGCCTGATGGTCTGACTAAGAGTAAAATGGGCTTTGTAGAGTCTTGGTGTGGATTAGGATTTAGCTCTAGAAGTAAATCATCTAATCAAGTAATCATTTATTTTGCTGTGTAATTATTATATTTAACATTTAAAATGCAAATTAAGCAGCATGTGAAATGCTTTGGAATATGAAGAAAATCTACTTATGAATTCAACAAACAGTTGTTTGCTCAGAACTACTAATACAATTATTGTATTAAAAAAAACAATAAAACTAATGCAACTACTCAATAAAAATAAATCATGAAAATGTCTGACAAAAAATGCCAGAAATGACTATAAGGGTCTGTGATATCATAATTTTTATATTTACATTATAATGTATTGTAATGCAAATGACTATAAATAATCATAATTATTTATAAGAATTATAATTTAGATTAGTCAAATTATTTATGAATTCATTATTTATTTATAAGTTATTTATAAACAAATGAAATAAATGATTAGGCTCTGTGCTTTTATATTGTAATGTTTACATTTACATTATAGTAATGCAAACTCTTATAAATAATAATAATTATTACTCTATATTAATTATAATTTAGATTATTTATTAATAATATTTAGAATTTTTAGTATTAAATGTTTTTATATTACTAAACATAAAAAATTATTATAATTATTATTAAATTTAATAGTAATATAAATGATAATATTGACATTTTTCTAATAAAAATTTTAACGTTGTACATTTTTCACATTATATGTAGCTTTTTTTGTTTTAGAGTCTTGAATTTGCATATTGAGAATACTGGACAAGATGATATTTCAATACAATGCCGAAAATAGAATTATGCAATTTAATCAAACAAATAAATCAACAGATTAGTTTTTTTTTTCTAGATTTTTCTACTACAGAAGACTGCTGATTTTGCCTGCACAATTTAAAAGAAAACGACGGGTCATTTCATACCTGACACGTAATGTGCACATATTGCGGTTCATAAGCAGATGGATAACTGCATGCAATCTTCTTGCCGTTCTGGGTGAAGTCTCTGATTTCTGTGAGGCACTGCTGGACATCAGCAAATCGGGTAAAAATCCTCTCCATGTTCTGCGTCAGCTGCTCCAAGTTCTTTTCTTTGGATTGACAGCTGTTCTTTGGTGGCGTTGCATCGGAGTATAATTTTTCCGAGGCTTCGTACCTTGGCGAACAGGGTCGACTGGAATCCCGGCTGGCCTGACTGGCTACGGCGAGCGTAGCCATGCGGCTGATGTGATCCATGTCGTAGGTTTCCAGAGTAACAGAAGAGGCACTGGATGCTCTATCTGAGAAGTCGGCGGAGCTCGCCACGGGGCTCAAATCTGAGCTGCGTACCTCCTCGATTAGTTTCCTCTGACTAGATGGCGAAACAATTACCGAGCCTCCAGGAAGTATTAGATCCTTAATTGATAGACGGTCCTCTTTAGAAAAGTTCTCAGAATGACGTCTAATCCCATGATGTTGGCTCGCCGACTCAGACTTGGGAACCACTGGGGTGGCACCTTCCTCATCGAATACCAGCTCCTTGGCTATTAGCCTCAAGATGTACTTGTCCGTGTTAGAGGAGGGGAGGAAAGCAGGATCATTGGACTTCTGCCGGCCAATCATGAAGAGCAACATCTTGTTGGTGAAAAAGCACACCCCTTTGGGCCTCTCATTTTTTTGCAGCTGGATCTGTTGCACGTTGGGAATGGAAGAATCCGTGATGCAGTAAACTAGGATCATGTTGCACGTGTTGGACGCCACAGCCACCGTGCTCCCGCTTGCATCGAAGGCGATAATATCAGGGACCAAGATGCCAGGGATGCTGACCTTCCTCGTAGTGGTGACCTTGCGTTCATACGTCACCAGAATCAGATGTGACAAGTCCTGACCTGTTCCCGTCAAATTATCCCGCCGCCTCAAGTGAATGAGCGGACTTGGATCTGATTTTCGGTGTTTGGCAAGAATCTGTGTTAGATCTATGGGTCCGGATGAGGAGGCGTGTTCCGAGTGCTCAGAATCACATGATCTCCGTCTGTCCAAATAATAGTCCGCATCCACTGTTAAAACGGGAGAAGGGCGGCATGTCGAAGCCTCTGACTCGTTAGGCAGGTCGAACGCAATACCTGCATTGAGCCCGCAAATTTTATCAAGCGGAAGTTCAGTCGCTACAGCCACTTGAGACTCGTTGGTGGACTCGATGGCGCAGATATACCCACCTACATCGCAAACAGGGCAGAAGGAACACGCCACCAGGCTTTTTTGGATGTCGTTCCAAATATACGAGTGCAATGCGCTTCCGATGGCAACCACCAGGCGGGTTCCATCTTTAGTCCAGCAGGCACAATGGATCAGACCGCTGCCCTTGATCTCGGCCTTCACGCGACGATTATCGACCCGCACGGAAAACAAGACCGAGGCATCCCGCTTGGTCAAAACGGCTAAGATGTCCATTTTGGGATGCCAGACGCATCCCTGGGACAGCAGCGGGAACGGCTCGCTCATTTCACAGGTCTGCGTGCAGAGGAGTTTGTTCTGCTCTAAAGCGCTCAGTTGAAGTTGCCAAACCGTGACATGCTTTTTATGCTGGACGGCAAGCAACGCCGGGGACCCAGAGCAGCACAGCGGCCCCCAGAAGAGTCCCAAGATGTGTTCAAACTGTCCGATGACATTGGTGTCACCAAATTTGGGCTCACCGTCTACAGAATACAATGACGTGAGACAAACCTGCTTACCGTCCGTCCAGGCTATTCCGTGCACTGGGTGAATGGCTTGGTGCAGAGTGTTCAACCCTGTTCTTAGAAGCTTGGCTTTTCCCAGCTCCATGCTTGGTTCAGTTTCTCCAATGGAAAGGAAAATAATGTTCCTGGTCATACAGGAAAGAGGTTTCCAGTCAGAATTGAGAGATAGATGTAACTCTGTGCTTCAGTAGGAGAAGACTGCCATCACATACTCCAAGAATAGGTAAAGCCTCTTCCCTCACTCTCTAATCCTATTGGCCAGAGTGAGGCTCCACTCAAGGATGACCAGATTAGACTGACATGACCCCCGACGTCATAAAACCCTCTGAGGTTGGGATGCTATGTCTTTTGACTTTGTTTTTTTTCTGTCCCAGGCCTGAAATGCACAAAGAACATATATAAGACAAACACTATATCAGGGGTGTCAAACTCAGTTCCTGGAGGGCCACAGCTCTCTAGAGTTGAGTTCCAACCCTGCTCCAACACACAAACCATGTACTTTTCAAATAAGCCTGAATGACTTAAATTAGCTGGATCAGGTGCATTTAATTAGGGTTGAATCTAAACTCTGTAGGGCTGTGGCCTTCCAGGAACTGAGTTTGAAACCTGTGCACTATATGGACAAAGGTATTGGGACACCCCCTTCTATTGAACAGGTTTGACTACTTTAGTCATTTCCAGGAGTACAAATCTTAATGTTAAACACACAATGATATTCTAGGGAATTGTGTGCTTCTAATTTTATAGCAACAGTTTGGACAGGACCCTTTTCTATTCTAACATGACAATGCCTCTGTGTATAAAGCAAGGTTCAAAAAGAAATTATTGATTCAGTCAGTGTGGAAGAACTTGACTGGTCTGCATAAAGCCAAGTCCTAATCCCAGCTGAAGACCTCTGGTGTGACTTTAAATGCAGACCTTGAGCCAAAAAGTCATCACCAAACACCAATGACTTGTACATACACTATATAGACAAAAGTATTGGGACACCCCCCTCTGTATAATAGAAAAAAACTGTTCCAAAACTGTGGCAACAAAGATGGAACCATAATTAATTTATGTAAAAGTTGTATTTCCATCTCCGTTGCAACATTTTTGGAAGTGTCTAAAATGACTGAACACACATGTACAAGTAATTGGTATTTGGTGAAATGAAGTGTTCAGCTGGGATTAGGACTTGGCTTTATGCAGATCAGTCAAGTTCTTCCACACTGACTGAATCAATCATTTCTTTTTGAACCTTGCCTTTTACACAGAGGCACTGTGATGTTGGAATAGAAAAGGGTACTGTCCACATTAATGTTGCTATAAAATTACGAGCAAACAATTCCCTAGAATATCATTATATTCTTAAACATTAAGATTTGTACTCAAGGAAATTACTAAAGTAGTCAAACCTGTTCATTAGAAGGGGGTGTCCCAATACTTTTGTCCATATAGGCCTAGTGTATATATGCTGATATTACAAAACAGGCCGTTAAAGGGGTCATATGATGCTGCTAAAAAAAACATTATTTGGTGTATTTGGTGTAATGAAATGTGTTTATGCGGTTTAAAGTAAAAAAAACACATTATTTTCCACATACTGTACATTATTGTTTCTCCTCTATGCCCCGCCTTTTTGAAACCCGCCGATTGTAGATATGTGGGGGCGTGTTAGAACGAGCCGTTTTAGGTAGGTGTGGCTGACTCTTAACTTTTATAAAGAATATCTCTTTGGATTTGAGACTTTAGTCTTTGCAACTTTACAGATCTTCTTTATGTACCAAGAGCTTGTAACACTCCAAAGAGAAAATAAAAATTGAAATCGCATCATATGACCCCTTTAAGGTGCGCCATGCAAAAAAGATCCATTGTTTCTTGTCAATAGCATAATGATGTACAGAACTCACTTTCAAATCAAGCAGGCCTGTTGGTCAGCAAGGTGAATTCAAGTGATCCAACTAGAAAATGATAGAAATCTGCATTTTTGCCCCCAAACGAAATTCCCAAACGCGCAAATTCCTATAGGAATGACTCAATTTCGTAAATTCCAAGAGCAATGGTAAATGTGACCGCACCTTTACAAATACATGATAACCATATTTACTACAGTTATTAATACTAACGTTACAATAAACCTGTGGTGACTTGTTAGCAGCCAGCATTTTAAAAGGGCATGCTATTTGATTTTATAATAGTACAAATAACTGTATTTAACATGATGTAACATGATATATATGGTTATTTTTGTAATGGGAAGTCATTTTACTACAACATACATAAATTAAGAATGAGAAGCATCACATAAATGTCACTTTAAACTTTAGACATTGTTTCCACAAAATAACCCCTTACTAAAAGGTAAAGTGAGACCACATAAATATTTTAAGAGCTTATTTAATTGTTTAGAGTTGAAATTTACAGTAGCAACAATAACTGTAATACCTATCATACTCTGACAGAAACAATTATAATTTGATAATTTTTCTGTGAGGGGCATTAGCGCAACTATTTGATTCACATGCATTAACGTTACACCAATACCACACATGTTGGCCTGTGAAGCACTCTAGAACAATCTAAAGGAAAATATAAGAAACTGCATACAACGACTCTCAAAAAATAATATTACA
Organism: Sinocyclocheilus rhinocerous; assembly: GCF_001515625.1. Lineage (NCBI taxonomy): Eukaryota > Metazoa > Chordata > Actinopteri > Cypriniformes > Cyprinidae > Sinocyclocheilus > Sinocyclocheilus rhinocerous. The sequence continues at coordinate 660,121 of NW_015661881.1, read as the reverse complement.
AACATACCATGCTGTTGACAAAACTGTGGAAACCATGGCAACTCCGCGCATAGAAAAACATACTAACTTGAGCTGTGTCGGTATTTCCCCGCGGAGACTTTTAAAGTCATGGACAACCGGAAAGAGAATGACTCAGGCATTCTGGGAACTGTAGTTCACAGACGTTCAAACTGAGATTGAGGTCTCTGCAGAGCAAAATTGGGTGTTTCTAAATTTGTGGGTGTTTTCAAACTGCAGGGTGTTTCTAAATCGTGCAATCAAAATGATCTCCCTTACCTAACCCCACCCCTAAACATAGCGTCACTATGACGTTAACCAATCAGGAAACATGATCTAAAAACGCCTCGATTTGGTAACTCCCATTACTTTCCTGCATAGACTAGAGAACGGAGGTTTGATTCATTTCCGCGAATCGATTCTTTCGAACAGTTCGTTTTAAGGGGCCAGTTTTGACGATTCAGAATTTCTTTACGTCAAGACCAGGTCAAGACATAATAGTCATCACGCGATTTCGGCGTTGGCACATTACCTTATCTAAAATGTTCAAATAAAACCTTAAAACAAATAGGTACATTACATATGTTTTCTTATATTTTGGTTAAAATCATTGATAAGGGTATTCGTTGGAGCCATGATTTAGCTACTAAAACAAAGCTATTTATAATATTATTAGCATTTACAAAAAACAAAACTACAATTTATTTAAATAGCCTATCTTTGTTTAAAAAAGTTTTTGTGTGCATGTATTACAATCAAGTTTTATTTGTTAACATTTCTGCTAATTAATTACTGCTCCATCATCAGTCAAATTTTACATTTAGCCTACATTTACATTTAGTCATTTAGCAGACGCTTGTATCCAAAGCGACTTAAAATGATGACAATAGAAGCAATCAAAACCAACAAAAGAGCAATAATATACAAGTGCTATGACAAGCCTAACGCAGTAGCTACATGTAGCAAGTTTAAAATATATATATAAATATACAGTAGGCCTACATATAACAAAAATAACACAAGTATATAGAATAGAAAAAGAATAGAGAAAGCTGTGGGAGGCCTTTTTTTTAATATAGAAAAGCAGTTAGAAAACGAATAGAGAGTGTCAGTGTTAGAGGGTCATGTCAACAAATAGCTTATGAAATAGAATTAGAATAGAGAGTGCTAGAGTTAGAGGGTCAAATAAAGATGGAAGAGATGTGCTTTTAGCCGTTTTCTGAATATGGCTAAGAACTCAGCTGCTCGAATTGAGTTGGGCAGGTCATTAAAAGACCGTGAAAGTTTGTGCCTCTTTGGGATGGCACAATAATGCGCCGTTCACTCGCAGAACGCAAGCTTCCAGAGGGCACATAAGTCTGAAGTAGTGAATTAGATACATTTTCGTACAAAAAGAATCAGTTCACAGTTTTCGACTCCTTACGAATCAAAAAGAGACCGCCTTCGGTTTAATGATTCGTTAACCTGAAGAAGTTCAGACTTCAGTCAGTTCGAGAACCGACTACTGATTCAATCTAGTTCGTAATCAAATCGTTGAGGCTAGTTTGATAAACCAGTTCATTAAAAATGACTCAAAGAACGATTATACGTAAACTATACCAACGCAGGTACAGCATTTTTATATATTTTTTTACATTATGTAGGCTACAACAGTAACATATTTTATAAGTGCTACTCACTAGATTTTACACAGTACTGTACACTATTCCAGCATGCCAGAATCTCCTAGACTGATGGTTTATCAGACAAGAATCGTGTCTAATATTTCACCGCGGCTTGACCATTGTAGGGGAGAGCGTGGCACAAAGTAACACTTTTTGACTTTCTCATATTGTGTAAATCCACATGGGGTTCAGAATAAAAAATTTTTATCCACAGTAATTTTACACTTGTCTAGTACAAATATGTCGCTTTGTTTCATGATTACAGTGTATACGTTTTTCTTTATTTACCCTCAAAAAATGGAAGTGAAATGTGACAACATGCCCCGTAGGTGGGGTACAATAGGTGCGTTCGACTTGAAGCATCGCTACAGACGGCAGTCAATAGGTGCGTTCGACTTCATGCCGCGCCGCGCAAACCGATCGGCGGCTGACTTAAAGCAGTGCATGCCGGTTAGAAATTTTGTCCGACTTGAACCGGCGCGGACTCTACGTCACTGTCACGTGTGGCATCAAAGTACCGCGATAGCGTTTCGAGAGCAGCCGGCTGACTCAGCTGGCGCAGCTTTTTCAGAGCGACTGCAGGAGTGCTGATGACGACACAGCTGTTTCACGATTGGCCAAATTCACCACATGACAACAATGACGTGTGTTTCTAACATCTTCAAATCCAATACTGCTCATAAATCTGTGTTTTTAGAACATTAAAAGCTTTTTTACTGTAGTCGCAATGTTATACTGAGTCACGTTTATCATGAAAGCTTATATACCCCGGGACGGCCCACATAAACGAGCCAAAATGCTTTACATGTCTTGAAATAATAATTTCTAAACATTAAACATTGACTGTCAGTCTTTATTCACCTGTTTCTCGTTGTTTCTCATTAAAATTCATTAAAGTAAATAGTGTGAATTACATCGCTAATGTCATAGAATAGCACATTGTAACGCAGTGTTACAACGTGCCCCATCTGCGCAACTGGAGTTTAAAACCAGTTGCTGTCTTCTGCTAGTTATCAAAGCATTAAAAAACTATCTAAACTGATAAATAACAGATTGGAGATTAAAATAATAGCAGATTTGTCTAATTTTAAATGATTAATAAAAACAGAGATGAAAAATCTACTTAAGCCAGAATTTAAATTTTACTATGGTAAAATAAATGTTCATTGATATCTTCAAAAGATTTTTGAATTTTGGCACACTTTTTCTTCTATATAATGTTGATATGGTAACTAATAAATACTGTAAATTTTGTTATGCTAGCATGTGTGGAAATATTCAAACCATGTGTGTTACAGCTAACCCCGCGTTACTTTAGTCCCCGCGCTCCCCCTAAACTAGCCGAGGCGCGTACAATTGGATTTGATATGACAGTGGGCGGAGTGCAGTAGCGCTGCTGTCTCAGAGTCTGTCTCTCTCTCACTGTCTCACTACTGTAGGATCTACCCGCGCTAACAGAATGGGTGTTGAGGTTGAAACAATATCTCCTGGAGACGGTAAGACGCTATCATCTAATAAGTTTGAATTTCAAATTCAGGAACGTTCTAAACGCTCTGGCGGATTCGAATGTTGTTTTTATACACTGTAGCGGCAAAAAGCGGGAATGCGGGAACATTCTGTCGCTCTAATTACATAATCTATTTACAGTCTAGAATTTTTTTCACTGCATATTATTTGCGCAGACCTTTGAAAACTAAGATTTCAAACGAAACGCCCATTGCTATGAGGATGTTTCCCGCTCGCTGTCTAGTCAGGGATTTAACGTATGTCTGTGCACAGCAGATAATATGTGCCATGTGTGCCAACTCTTCTCATTATGATTCCTCACTGCAGCTGTCAGATTTCCTCTACAACATGCTGTAGTGTGATTTTTGCTTCTGAAATGCAGGTTGATGTTGTTGATCACGTATGTCTCAGATGGCAGCTCTCTTGCCCTGGCTAGACATGAGCTTTGATGTTAATCTGAGAGGGGCTTTGCAGGGTAATTTGGCACAGTTGGCAGAGTCACTGGGTTTCTGAGACCTGATCTGGTCTAATGGCACAGTAAGACACTGTTATGTGTGCCACTTTGTTGCATTATCTGTTTGCTGGTGACACCAAACTTACTGTCTGGACATGATGACATTTTCATTGACACAATTTAGTATTGTTGACATTTATATGTACTATTCATCAAAGAAACCTGAACAAATTCCACTCAGCTGTTTTCAACATAGGCTAATAATAATAATAAAAAATGATTTTTGAGCAGCAAATCAGAATATTAGAATGTTTTCTGAAGGATCACGTGACTGGAGTAAGTTAAAATTCAGCCTTGAAATCACAGGAATAAATTAAATTTTAAAACATATTCAAATAACAAAGTTATTTTAAATAGTTAAAATATTTCAAAATTGTACTGTTTCTGCTGTACTTTAGATCAAATTAATGCAGGCTTGGTGTGCAGAAGTCACTTCTTTAAAAAACATAAAAAATCTTACTGTTCAAAAACTTGACTGGTAGTAGTATATGTATTTGTATATATATATATATGTCTGTACTTTACTTTCACTTTGACACTAATAATATTCTAAACACAAATGACACTATTAATATTCTAAAAACTCAACCCGTGTTCTGTATGCTTGATATGAGATCTATCTGAATTTAGAGCTGAGAGCCTGATTTTATATGAACAAGGAGTCATAATAATGAGAATTATTATAACGAACATTAGACGCTGTAAATAAGTGCTGGAGCGACCATGAGCTCATTTGATTTTGACACCTTTCAGACGTAGAATTCTTGGCACAAGTCATCAAACTCAATGGGTTCACCAGTGACAGGAATGAATGCCATGTAATGGCGCTTTCACTTTTCTTGCTCTGCTCGGGTCTCTTGCATCTGTGGGCTGCTCTCCACTGACATCCTATCTGACCCCCACCGGCCTGCTGTCATGTGGCTCACATTCCTGTCCAGCTCCCACACATTAATCAGACACCACCCTCACCACACACCTGCGCTTTCTTCAGAGGACTGCAGATGAAGTCTAAGACCAAACCCCGGTCTCATCATGACTGTAGAAGCTGCTTCATAGATTCCCATGTGATTTTATCGATCCCTCTGGGGTTTGTGGATTAAATTAGGGTGGCAAGCTACCAATAAAGCCATCTTCAGTGCATTACAGTGTTGTTAGAGCAAAAACCTGAAGATAAAACTGTATAGTTAGTGTTCTAAGCTACACTACGCGATAAAGACCTTTGGTTCACATGCTATGAATCATCTTTGGCACTAACTGTCTTGTTCTCCTCTTTCTTTACAGGAAGAACTTTTCCGAAGAAAGGACAGACATGCGTTGTGCATTACATAGGTAAACAATCTGCTGTAACTGTTCTCATATGTTGATCGTCGGACGTTTCGCTCAGGCGACTGGTGCGCCCTGCAGACTACCAGCTCAGACAGACAGGAAACAGGATGTCGATAACAACCTTCTGTCTCCCCTTGTTTAAAGGGGTCATATGATGCTGCTAAAAAGAACATTATTTTGTGTATTTGCCAAACAAAGTAGTTTCGCTTTCACAACGAAACACAGCATCACACACGGTGGCCTAGAGTGAGTGGCGACGGCCTACAGTGAGTAGAGGCCGGGGGCTAGATCTTCTTTATGCACCAAGAGCTTGTAACACTCCAAAGAGAAAGGAAAAATTGAAATCGCATCATATGACCCCTTTAATGTTTTCTTTACTCTCAGTATCCCAGTGCTTCTCTTTGAAAATGCAGGTAGAACTTTAAATGTTGCTACATAATAAGCCCTTATAATTATTATTGCTTGAACTTTGGACCTTTACTATTGTGCTTGACATACAGGACGTTGCCAACTGGACCAGAAAATTAATGCCTTCTGCTCATTATGTTCATATTGTTACCTTTAAAATACAATAGAGTTTAAAAGTCTGAGAGCACTAGTGAAAATGAAGAAACCTTCAAGAAACCTACCTGCAAAGCTACAGTACTGTTAAAAGTTCAAAAATAATCATTAAAAATAATGTCATAAACAGATTTTCAATTATATATATTATATAACTTCTATTAACTAAATTAAATCAACATTTGGTGTGACCGTCCTTTGCATTTTAAAGCAGCTTTTGCCCTAGGTGCACTTGCTCATAGTTTTTCAGGTAGCTTTGCAGGTAGGTTTCTTGAAGCATCTTGGAGACGTTGCCACAGTTCTTCTGGATTGAGTCTGTCTCAGTTTCTGTTTCTTCAGACTGGATGATGATGAGATCAGATCTCTGTGCGGAGCACTGGCTGTTGTCAGACTCCTTGTGCAAACAAATATCTCACTGGATTATTACAATTAATGGAAAAATTAATGTTTGGAAATGTAAACTGATATTTCCTACTGACACACTACAGCAAACTGACTTAAAACCATTTTTTACCTGGTAAAAATACTAGTGTTCTAATAATTTTGGCCACCGCTGTAATTCAAAAGAACAGCATTTATTTGAATTAGAAATAACATTATAAATGCCTTTACGGACATTTTTGATCAAATTAATTTCAGAATTACCGTCTTATACCCCAAACTTTTTAACAGTAGTGTGTTTTTTGTATCTATAGGACAGAATTTATATTTCTTACTCAATTAATATAATAATATTAATTGAATAATATTCAAATAATATTCTGACTCAATTATTTTGTATTGTTTTTATTATTATATTACGTTTTGTGTCATCTTTAAACAGAAATATTTTCAATACTGTCAAAAAAGCCAAAAACATCAAAGGTTTTTCCTGTCTAGTCAGAATTATCAGAGGTATCTGTATCTGGACTAAAGTAAACAGCTTGAGGCAGTTTACTTTTTTACACTGCAGTTTACAGTTTACACTGCAGGGCCTTCGCCTAGAGCCCTCGAGCCCTGGAGTGAACCAGATACTGCACTACCACCAGAGACAGTCAAGTCATCACTATTCAGCGACACACGCTTTTTGGCTGAAATGGACAATAATCAATAGAGCAAATGTTTGGAGCGTGGAACAGGAAGGCAATTTGTGCAAAGACTATGCTCATTTATCTATGATTACAGTCTGAAGATTTTGAATGCAAAATCTGTCTGGAGTGACCAGATAAAAAAAAAATGGGAAAGTGGGGTCAGAAAAAATGTTTTGTTGGTGTCAGATGCCATTTATGTATTTGTGTTTAGCTCATATTATTCGCTTTGGATAAAAGCGTCTGCTAAATGACTAAAAGTAAAAGTAAGTAAAAGTAATGTGAGAATTAAATCAAAGAAATGCAAATGGCCAGCTAAAAAAACAACAAAAACATGACACATGTATCCTATGTGACACAATAAAGTGACAGACCATAAATGCTTATTTTTATGAAAACCAGAAAAAAATGCATTTTCTCCTTCTGCAGTATCATTTTTTTATGGTTGGTGGTGTTACAAATTTCATTTATGCTACTGTTTAAAAGTTTAGGGTCTGTAAGATTTGTAATTTCGTTAAAGAAGTCTCACTGTATGCTCACCACAGCTGAATTTATTTGAACAAAAATAGAGTAAAAACAATGATGTGAAAAAAAAAATAATGTGAAATATATTTACAATTTAAAATAACTGTTTTCTATTTGAATATATTTTAAAATGCAATTTACTCCTGTGATGCAAAGCTGAAATTTCAGCATCATTACTCCAGTCTGCAGTGTTTACATGATCCTTCAGAAATCATATGCTGATTTGGTGATTTCTTATTAATATTAATGTTAAAAAAACAGTTGTGCTGCTTAATATTTTTGGAACAGTTTCAGGGTTCTTGAAAGCATTTATTTACAATTGAACTTTATTTGTCTTTACTGTCAATTTTGATCAATTTAATGCATCCTGGCAAAATAAAAGTATCAATTAATGAATTGATCCCAACTTTTGAACAGTAGTATAAGTAATTGTGTAATTCGGTTTTACTCACATTGGCACTGGGCGAATGCTAATTCTAGACTCTGGTTGCATCTAATTTTTGATGGAAAAATGATACTTTACCTTGACTGAATTATGATTGGAGAGGCTCTAAATGATAATTGCTGCTTTGCTAGTCATGGAACCTTTCATTCCACTTCATAATATAATAATGTAACATAATGTTCAGGTTGTATATTATCAGCAGTCATGGTTGCATGACAAGCGAAACAGGATGGATTTTATCACAGGTTCATGTCTGAATTAGCAGAGAGACCCCCACCCTTCGCAAACCTACCTTTCTCTGACCCAGCTGGGCAGAACAAATCAATTAGCCCAGTCCCACTGTATCCCCTGGGGTTTATTATTAGAGCACAGGAAGCCATCAGACCTCTTGTGACTGGCGGCTCTATTAATAACAATGGCAACACTATGTATAAATATGCTCTGAAGAGACACCCATGTGATTGGTGGTGGCTCCAAGATTAGGCCACTGTAATGGCAATGAAGAGAAACCCACTATAGGTGTCCAGTTTCCTGAACCCTGACCAGGCATTCAGAGGCATTAAAGTAGTGACGTCATGTGCAGTTATGGGGTATGCTTCCTTCTCTTGATTCTAGAAGATACTACGCTATGTGAGAGCCACAGTTCATTGCTCAATGTTTTACTTTAACCTTTTTTTTCCTAATGGAATAATTGACCCAAAATTGTCTCTCAGTCAACCACAGCAAATTGGCTCTCATCCATATATATATTTGAATACGTTTTAAAATGTAATTTATTCCTGTGAGACAAAGCTGAATTATCAGCTCCTTCACTATAGCTAATTTTTTTACTCCAGTAAAAACTTAAATTTTTATCTCAATGTCACATGATTCTTCAGAAATCATTCTGATATGCTGATGTTGTGCCCAAAAAAAAAAAATTTATTATTATTATCAATGTTGGAAATGTTTTGTTGCTTGTGTTTATACAATACAATTGTTTTTCTTTCTTTCATTTTTTGGTCTCAATTGCAGCAAATTGCTTCTCATTCATAGCGCAGGGGCTTGTAGGTAATGATATTAGTTAAAAAAAAACAAGCATTGAAACCCCACCGGAAATAGTATACTGTACAACCTGGGCACATTTAGCATTCTCTTTTCAGCTTAACTATGATTCATGATGCTCTAATCATATTCTGGCATACTATATAGTATGGATAGTCTGGAAATTGGGATGTAGCCAGGGTTTCAGGTTCTGGGAATGAGTTGTGCATGTCACCACACAGCAGGCTGTAATGTGAGATTAAATTTAGCATGGAAATTATTGAACAGCCGTACACACTTCCTTTCAAATGTTTGGGGTTATTGAGATTTTTTTTTAAATAAATTAATAGTTTTATTCAGCAAAGATGCATTAAATGAATCAAAAGTGACAGTAAAGATTTTACATTATTACAAAAATGTCTGTTTCAGATAACATGCTGTTCTTTGAACATTGCATTCATTAAAGAATCCTGAAAAAAGTAATAGTTTCCACATCGGGTGGCGTCTGGTTATTTGTTAATCTAGCCACTGTGCTAAATAAAAACCTTGGATTGTTTTGGTTATTTTCTATGAGTTTGTGGATATTAATTAACAAAGCAGCAAAACTGACAATAAGAAATGTTTCTTGAGCAGCAAATCGGCATCAGAAAGATTTCTGATGGATCACGTGACACTGAAGACTGGAGTAATGATGCTGAAAATTCAGCTTTGCATCACAGGAATAAATAAAATTTTTATTATATACATAGCATTTTTAATTACAACAGATAAGGATAAAAAAGACGAATTAGTATTTATTAACACCATGATTGTATTGAAGTGCAAAGTAGTTTGTCTTAACCAGCTAAAAGCACAAAGTTTTTAACTCTCTCTTTGCACTTGACATTTCTGCCAGAATACTCTTGTTTGGTGATACATGAACCATGCGTGTGCTGTGCCACGCGGTTTTCTGCTGACATGTTTTCGAGTTGAAATGTGCCAACAAATCTATAAGAGGCAGTCGCATTCAGGTAGCATGTGCATCTGATTACATTTGACGCTGACTGAGAGAAACCGGCTGCCAGCTCTTGTAGACGGATACTGTAAGCCGTGGTAAAAATAGATGCCTGCTGGACTGGTTCACACTCTTTCCCACCGACCTCTCACGCACAGACTCAGGAACTGAGAACAACTTCATGTTTTTTCCAGTGAAGCTGGTCAGTAGATCAGGCTCGTGCCCACTACATCCATTAGCCAAAGAAAAGCTCCCACCCAACATGACCGCTTATTGTTATCATGGTCACAGGGGAGCTGATAGTAGAAGCTGCGACATATTCTGTGACTGGTAATGAGCCGGGTTTTGGCTCACTGCAGGTCTAATGACCCCCATGCAGCACCCTAAAACATCCAGAACACCTTAGCAGCACCCTAAAAACATCCAGAACACCCCAAAATACCAATAACATCCTAACAACCACAGGCAACACCCAAAAAACATCCAGAACAATCTAGCAGCACCCTAACATACTAAGAACATCTAGAACAACCACACAGAACACCCTAGTAACACCCTAAAACATCCAGAACACTCTAGCAACACCCTAACTACTACCCAGAACAATCTAGCAGTAACCTAACAAACACCTAGAACAACATAGCAACACCTTAAAGCATTCAGATCAGCCTAACAATCACCAGAAGACACTAGCAGCACCCTGAAAACATCCAGAATACTCCAACAACCATCCAGAAGACCCTAGCAACACCATAAAAACAGGGAGCAGACAGTACAAGCTGCAAGATATTCTGTGACTTGTAATGAACAGATATTCTATAAGTACATTTTTGGCTTGCTCACCGGAGGTGCAACAACATATTTTCTGTAAAGCTACTGACCTTAGCAACTTCATAGCAACCTGTAAAGTTTTGCATGGGCAAGCACTACTTATGTTTAGAAAATGTAAAAATCTAATTTATAAATAGACTGATAAAAGTTCCAAAGGTTTGTAGCAACACTGGATATATTTAGTCAGTTTAGTTCATTCATAAATAAGCTTTAGTTCGTCCTTGTAGTAGAACAAGCTGCTATTATAATATACTGTCTGGTTTTGGAATGAAGCCCACTCTGCAGATATCTTGGCGCAGGGCCCTTCCTGGAAGTCTCAGCTCCATTTATGTCCAGGGGGGAGTGAAAGCTAATACTGTACTGTACGAGAACCATCTCTCAGCATGAGGGATCTTTCATATCTCCCTCGGCATGGACGAAACTGTAAGGAATAAATGCTTCTAATGGTGTGTCAGACTCTCATTTAAACAAAGCACAGACACATTTGTCCTCACTAAAGCATAGTTAGATGGTTATTCATACACTTAGTGTTGAAAGTGAAATGTAGACTTGTGATATTGAATTCTGTGTAACAAAATATCTCATCTTACAATATAAATTGTAGGCACAGGGAAGCTTGTACTTTTTAGGGACAGGAATTTAGATTTTAGATTTATATTTAATTGTTGTTATATTTTTGTTAAAATTAATTATGTCTATTTAACATGGTAATTTGGTGATTAATTAAATATAAAAAGTGGTTAAAAATAAAACACAGTAAATGATAATATATTACTAATTGAGCTGATTAATTTTAACCATCAAATAAAATTAATCCTATTAATATTTTAGTTGAGAGTTAAATTAAATTTTATTTAAATTTTGATTAACAATCAAATATGAGACATTTACATTTTACATTTATTTTTAAGCACATAAATGTAAAAATCTAATTTATAAATAGACTGATAAAAGTTCCAAAGGTTTGTAGCAACACTGGATATATTTAGTCAGTTTAGTTCATTCATAAATAAGCTTTAGTTCGTCCTTGTAGTAGAACAAGCTGCTATTATAATATACTGTCTGGTTTTGGAATGAAGCCCACTCTGCAGATATCTTGGCGCAGGGCCCTTCCTGGAAGTCTCAGCTCCATTTATGTCCAGGGGGGAGTGAAAGCTAATACTGTACTGTACGAGAACCATCTCTCAGCATGAGGGATCTTTCATATCTCCCTCGGCATGGACGAAACTGTAAGGAATAAATGCTTCTAATGGTGTGTCAGACTCTCATTTAAACAAAGCACAGACACATTTGTCCTCACTAAAGCATAGTTAGATGGTTATTCATACACTTAGTGTTGAAAGTGAAATGTAGACTTGTGATATTGAATTCTGTGTAACAAAATATCTCATCTTACAATATAAATTGTAGGCACAGGGAAGCTTGTACTTTTTAGGGACAGGAATTTAGATTTTAGATTTATATTTAATTGTTGTTATATTTTTGTTAAAATTAATTATGTCTATTTAACATGGTAATTTGGTGATTAATTAAATATAAAAAGTGGTTAAAAATAAAACACAGTAAATGATAATATATTACTAATTGAGCTGATTAATTTTAACCATCAAATAAAATGAATCCTATTAATATTTTAGTTAAGAGTTAAATTAAATTTTATTTAAATTTTGATTAACAATCAAATATGAAACATTTAAATTTTACATTTATTTTTAAGCACATCTGACAAATCTGAACAGCATTTGCTGCTAAATCTTACAAACATTTAACATGCTTTATTTTACATTTGGCACCCTATATGACGTATTCTTATATATACATACTCATACTGTAATCATGGCAGACCAGAGTGTTATTGGTTGTGTCTTCTTCTCTCTTTCTCTTTTCCTTCCTGTGATATAGACGGAGGCAAAGGGTGACCTACTTAAACCGGCCGAATTATCCGGCGAATTAGGCCAATGTTTCATATTTCATTCTTTTTGTTCATTTGGATCACAAGAGCTCAGATTCCACAGGAGATTTAGATAAGCACAGAAATGCTCCCTCTGGTGGGTCAGCTGTGTGTTAGTGGACCACGCCTGTCTGAACTCCAGTCTTCGATGTCACATGATCCTTCAGAAATCATTCTAATATGCTCAAGAAACAGTTCTTATTTCATCTCTCATTTCTTACTCCTATTTATCAGTGTTGAAACATTTTTCTGTTTCTTTTTATTTCTTTTTATTAGATATCCATGAGTAACTAGAGCCGCTTTACCCAATGCATAAAACATGTTGACTGCAAGGAAGGCATGCGTGTCTTTGACAGCCAGACGACTTTTGGGGGCATCTGTATCTTCGACCCTTGACCCCCAGCATCACCCTAGAGCGCTCCGTACCGCCACCCCACACAGAGATGAAGTGAAGCTCCACGAGGGCTGGGCTGCCCTGGCCAAGAAGCAGCTGAAAGGGAAAAACCCTGAGGATCTGATCTGGAGGACCCCAGAAGGCATCTCTATTAAACCTGTATACACTCAGACAGACACCGCCGCGGTCCAAGATGAGCTGCCGGGAGTCTTCCCTTTCACCCGAGGGCCTTACCCCACCATGTACACCTACAGACCCTGGACCATCAGGCAATATGCTGGATTCAGCACTGTAGAGGAAAGCAACAAGTTTTACAGGGATAATATTAAAGGTATGATGTCACAGCATTAAAACTACCGAGTGAAACTATCGAGTGAAATTATAAATTGAGTTATATAGTAATACTGTCATAAAAAAATATAAAATAAAATAAATAACTTTAAAATAAACAGTCAAAATATAAAACAAAACATTTATTAAGATTGTTATATTTATATAAATATGTTTCTATAATATAAAATGTTTTGTAAGATAAAATAAATACTTTTAAGAAGATTAAGACTAAATGTTTTCCAATAATTTATATTGATAGATAATATAAAATAAAACACTTTTAAACATATTTGATATAATTATGTATATAAATATATTTATATAGTGCAAAAGTCTTTTAATATTATAACTTAAGAATTTTTTTTCATCTTCTGATGACTTCTCTTAATAGATAATATAAAACAAAACACTTACTAAAAAGATCTATATATAAAAAGATATATTATAAATATATATTTAAAAAAAATTATAATATTAAAATTAAAAATTTTATCATACAACTATTGTTTATTTGCATGCCATGTGACCATGAATGTGTTGTTGAATTATTTACAATATTAACATAAGATCTCAGAGGAACTGCTAATAAATATTTAGGTCAAGGTTTGGCTCACAAAAATCTTTGATATAAGTCAAATACAAACTGTTTTTTCTTTTGCAGCGGGCCAGCAGGGCCTTTCTGTAGCTTTTGACCTTGCGACACACAGAGGTTATGACTCTGACAATCCCAGAGTTCATGGGGATGTGGGAATGGCAGGTGTAGCTATTGACACCGTAGAAGACACCAAACTGCTGTTCGACTGCATCCCGCTGGAGAAGATGTCAGTATCCATGACAATGAACGGAGCCGTCATTCCCATTCTAGCCATGTTCATCGTGACCGGAGAAGAGCAAGGAGTGCCCAAGGAGAAGCTGACCGGCACCATCCAGAACGACATCCTCAAAGAGTTCATGGTGCGAAACACCTACATCTTCCCTCCAGAGCCGTCAATGCACGCCATCGCTGATATCTTCGCCTACACCTCAAAGGTACGGCTTGAGTGGCAGGACTTTTATATCTTTTTTTATATAGTCCACTGTCCGTTTTTAAAGTGCTCAGATCTTTTTTTTTTTTTTAAATCTCTCATATTTCTTTTGATTTTTTATTCTTCCAGTGACTTATAATGATAGAGTATTCAGCATCCTAGCACGTGCTTTTTACAGCCTTGTAGTTTTGACCATCTTTATAGAATCAATATTCAGACGGTATCTGACCTCCACACTCTGTAAAACATTGGATTTTCTTTCTTACAGAATATGCCCAAGTTTAATTCTATTTCCATCAGTGGATACCACATACAGGAAGCTGGAGCTGATGCCATCCTGGAGTTGGCTTACACTATTGCCAACGGACTGGAGTACTGCAGAACTGGACTGAAGGCTGGACTCACCATCGATGAGTTCGCTCCCAGGTTAGCTTGGAAATTCACTTTGTCAGTTCCATATTCTTTTACTACTTCTCTTCTTAATAACAATGGACCCTTTTCACAAGACTGATGATGCGTTTCAACGTAAAATCTCAAAAGTTTTTTATATTTAGATTTTTTTTAGTTGGCTTACACTATTGCCAACGGACTGGAGTACTGCAGAACTGGACTGAAGGCTGGACTCACCATCGATGAGTTCGCTCCCAGGTTAGCTTGGAAATTCACTTTGTCAGTTCCATATTCTTTTACTACTTCTCTTCTTAATAATAATGGACCCTTTTCACAAGACTGATGATGCATTTCAACGTAAAATCTCAAAAGTTTTTTATATTTAGATTTTTTTTAAAATGTATGTATATTTATAACACTATACTTTGTTTTCTATCACCTTTGCATCAAATTACGAAAAAAGAAAAAACTAGTTAATGCTAATGCGAGGGTGTTTCTAATGCAGCGTCTATGGGAGGGACGGTAAATTTAACATCGTTCTTTCTTCTGACTGCTGTTATCAGTCTCTCAATTTTTTTCCTTCTTTTGAAAGTCGTGAAAACGCTTTTCTTTTGCATTTTGAACAAAAGGGAATGCAAAAAATATATTTGTTGTACTCTCCCATTCACTGCCCTCGAAGTTTACCCAGCTTTGACGACTTTCGCTTCTGAGAAACCCGGAAATGTGAAAAAGGTCTATAATAATAATAATAATAATAATACTTGTTAAATAATATTATGCAATGCATGTAATTATTTGTGGTAATGATAATAATAATAAAATAAGAAAGTAGTAGTAATAATAATAATAATACTGTACATATTATTAATTCATGATTTATGATTAATACAAATTTTAATTACTGGATTTTTGCTAATTAATTAAATGTATTTAAAAATGTAATAAAGTATTAAATGTGATATTATTATTACTATTATTATTAATGATAGTTGTTATTATTAAAAATAATTTATTAATAATAAATACATATTAAATGATATATTACAAAATACACGAGGAATAATTATCATACTTAGTATAAAATAATGAATACTACTATTACTACTAGTAATAGAAGTGCATTTTAATAATTCATCTATTTTATTGTTTCATTGATACCATTTTAATTTATTCCTTTTTTATTAATACAATTATATTCAATTGTATTGATTGTATAAATGTTATTAAATATTATTATTGCTATTATTAATACTAAATGTGAGTACATTATGAATTCAATTACTATAATTTTATTTAAAGCATATTAGTTAATACATTACAAAGATGTTAATTATAATTATATGGTAATCTAGCATTACATACTACAAATGAATAATTATAATAATATTGATAAATTATTATTATTATTGCACTTCTACTACTAATAGAAATACATATTAAATTGTGTTGTTTAAATAAATATTAATCTAATTATTGATATTATTCTATTACTACTTTTACATATACATATTATTTCTAATTCAACTACTATAATTATTATTAATAATACATAATGATAATTCTAATAACAACGAAGAATAACACAGCTGATGTATTGGTTTTCTAAAGGTTTCATATACAGTATGAAGGCATGTAGTGTGATTTTTATGCATGATCTCTTTTTAGATTGTCATTCTTCTGGGGGATCGGCATGAACTTTTATATGGAAATAGCAAAGCTGAGGGCAGCGCGGCGATTGTGGGCGACACTTCTCAAAGACAAGTTCCAACCCAAGAACTCCAAATCCCTCCTGCTGAGAACTCACTGTCAGACATCAGGATGGTCCCTCACTGAGCAGGTACTGTCACTGAACTCGGCTCAAACTGTTCATGCTTGCTTTTTGTCACATTAAACAAGCTGTGGTGCAGTAAAGTGTAAAAGTGTTAAATCACAGTTTTGACATGCAATACATGATATGTTGTCCGTTTCTTAAAGAGGTCATCGGATGCCCATTTTCCACAAGTTGATATGATTCTTTAGGGTCTTAATGAAAAGTCTATAACATACTTTGGTTAAAATTTCTCAATGGTAGTGTAAAAAACACATTTTTTACCCTGTCAAAATCTGCTCTGTTTTCAGCAAGCCATTTTAGTCCATGTTGCTTTAAATGCTAATGAGCTCTGCTGACCCCGCCCCCTCTTCTGTGGGGTGACGAGCAGACTGTAAACTTCAGCCGCGAAACTGGCTAACTAGCATGTTATTAGGAAAGGCGATTTGCAAAGATTCATAAAAAAAACCCTTATACTCACTTCTTCTGTTGATGAAGCTGGATCACTAATGATTCGCGCGAACATAGACGCATTTAGGGCAGATCGGGATCGGCGCATTCCCTTCAAAACGAAAGTAACATTAATCCTCTGCTCGTTCTTCGGCTCAGATGTCGGGAGTAAACGACGACTGCTGTATTCATTATTACATCCAACAACAAAACACCTCAATCGCTTAATCGGAGACGTTCTTGTCTTCCCTGCACCGGAGTCGACACAGTGGCGGACTGATGACAGCCCACTCAGGGCGGGTCTAAGGTAAGACGCTAGTGTCAATCAACTATCGTGGGAGGGGCCTGTGCAGAACTACGTCATTCTGACAGGAATCTCAGAACAGCCTGATTTGAGAAAGGGGATTTTAAAATAGGGATTTTAAAAAAACCACTGGGTGGATTTTTATCATTATAGGATGGATGTGTACACTTCCAACACACATTTATGTTCAAACAACTTGTAAAGTGAATTTTGCATCCGATGACCCCTTTAAACTTCTGTGATGATATGCTGGGTAGCTGCGTCCGAAGGTGAAATATCATTTTCCAAAATGCTGCTGTATTTTGAACAAATTATGTTCTGATGGGTCTGATTAAATCTGCCTCATTTGCTCTTCAGGACCCTTACAACAATGTGATCCGTACCGTGATCGAGGCCATGGCTGCAGTGTTTGGAGGCACACAGTCTCTGCACACGAACTCTTTTGACGAGGCTCTGGGTCTGCCCACCGTCAAGAGCGCCCGCATCGCCCGCAATACACAGATCATCATCCAGGAGGAGTCGGGCATCCCGAAGGTGGCTGACCCCTGGGGTGGGTCCTACATGATGGAGGCCCTCACCAATGACGTGTACAACTCAGCACTCAAGGTTTGTACTATAGAGAACCGCTCATTAAAAAAACTTCTATTGTCTTGGTAAACTTTCTCTAATCTGTTCATATTTATGTGTTTTGCATCATAATAAATGGTGACAACTGTATTTAATTATAATCTGTGGTAATGGATTTTTATCCTCATATGTCTGCATAATAAAAAAAAAACCTGACTTTATATCTAGATCTGTAATTAAACACTTGATAAACACATCAAATGATTAATGACAACATACACTGTATACATTTTGGCTGATACAAATTTTGATGTTATGGTTGGTAATTGATATGATCTAGGCAGTATTAAAAGTCTGTATTTTTATAATAATATTATAACTACTATAATTAATAATAAAGTAAAATAAATAAACATTACAATTAAAATAAATAATAAATATGGTGGATGGCTAATATGGTCAATATAAATTATTATTAATAATAATATCATTATGAATTGTATTATTATTATTATACATGCATGTTAAATATTACATAGTACATGTTAAATAATGATAATAAAATAATTGATACATTTAATCATAATGATGATAGAAGTACATATTTGTAATAAATCTATTTTGTTTTATTAATACAGTTTTAATTTAAGCTGCAGAGATGCTTTACACCTGAAATTGAATTCATTTCATAATTAGGGAAATTTGCAACATTTGTTATTTTCCTGTTTAGGCTTTGAAACAATCTGTATTGTATTATAAGTGATATATAAATAAATGTGACTTGACTTATTAATTTATTAAATTGTATAAATATTATTACTATTATTATTACAAATCAAATAATTTGTTATTTGAATTTATTGAAATTAATACTAATTTAGAATGTAATATCCTTATTATTATTATTATAAACTAACAGTAATTCCTGGATTTATAAAAATAAGCAGTTACTTAAAGTAAGCCTTGATATTCCTACTCTGAAGCACTCTGATTTGTTACTTAGTAGGCAGCAATATCTGTGATATTTGAATGTGTTTACACGAGTTCTGTTCTCTTTGCGTCTCGTTTAGTTCATCACTGAGATTGAGGACATGGGCGGTATGGCTCGTGCTGTAGCTGAGGGAATTCCCAAACTGCGCATCGAGGAATGTGCCGCCCGCAGACAAGCGCGCATTGATTCAGGTATCAAAGCAAAACACTCATATACACATGACTGAATACATGATTACAGCCCAGGACACGTGACTAATGTCCCATTTAACTAAAGTGCTACTTCAGAAACCTCCATGACTAATGGAAGTGGTCTCGACTAGTCACATGCATTAAAAACGTCTCCAGTTACTGTCGTAACCTCGGTTCCCTGAGAGACGGGAACGAGACATGGCATCACAAGCTGACGCTTTGGGGACTCCCTTCCTTCCTAAACCTACCTGAAATCTTATAGCACAACGCCAGTGAAGTTGCAACTCACACTGGCCAATGCCAGCCAAGACGGCGATTAGGGGCGGGGCCCCTGCCGCTATATAATGTGCCGTCTTGGCGGCATAAGCTCAGAATCTTCCGACTGAACCAACAGCGCCGCAGACCTTATCAGTGAACACGGCAGCCTACACCATGTCTCGTTCCCGTCTCTCAGGGAACCGAGGTTACGACAGTAACCGGAGACGTTCCCTCTCGAGAACGGTTCACTCGACATGGCGTCAGAAGCTGATGCTTTAGGGACTGTATAGAACAGTGGTTCTCAACTGGTTTGGCCTTGGGACCCACGTTTGTTAAAAAAACTAAGCAAATTAATTTCACAAAAATTAAGTTAAGACTGTTAAGAATATGATTAATACTGAATAAACAACCTATAAGGTAAGGCTATTAAATAACAGGCCCAAACTAGTTTTTGTTAATACAATTAAGTTGGTTTGAGCCACCTGAGTCATTTAAACATATACAAAATGACACAAAGTGAAAATAACATGGTATTTTTGGGTTATGGAAACAACAGTTACCATGGTGAATATACAATACTGTTAATGAAACGTGGAAACTGCTCCTGAATAGAATGAATATCATACCTTCATGCAAATCCTCCCCAGCTAACACACGCAGTACCAGTTTTATCGGTTTATCAGATTTATCGGTACTGTACTTTTATTTCACACGTTGCATGCTCGTAGTTTCTGCGTTTTAGTGAAGTGATATACAGCGCGGTGAGAGACTTTTTATTTCATAAGTTACGAAAATAACGATAGAATAATGACACTGACATTAAGCCTGTTAACATCTCATCTGACCACAGATACTGAATCGGGACAGCGCGTTTTTCTCAGGCACTCTTTACTTAAACTGCATCAGAAGTGGGAGCCCCGTCCCTCAATAGCATATACGCGCCGCTGTTCAGGCAGCCCGGGACATGCGCTGCCCGAATGGAGAGCAGATAGTGATCGGCCCACAGCAAAAGGCGTGCTGCCTGTTCGTAAAGGGCTCTCGAGTGTACCCGGGACATCGTACATGAGTGAACAACAGCACAGCACCGCTTAACCCTACGCACATTTATATTTAGTTATAATGAAAAAGTTTCAATTCAGTCGATATTTTTACCCCGTTTTAACATGGATTTCTATGGTGACCGGCTGTAGATGTTGGGCAAGATGGCGGATAGTAGCGGAGGCACATAATATCCATGTTCTGATTGGTCAGATCGCTTGTCAATCAAGCTCTTTGCGAACGGTCAATTAACTCTTTTATCTTAATTTTTCAAAAAGAGGTATATCTCTTCCTCCTCATGCTGTCTCTGCTTGAACAAAGCACCATCCCTACAGTAAGCTAGGTTGGCGATGACATTGTAACCGTTGCATGCATAGGTGGAAATCCCGGGGGGGACAGGACCCCCCCTTATCTGTGATGCAAATGTATTTTTCGATGAGTCGCTATGTTAGCAATAATAACATTACCTGCTTGACGGAAAGGGTTGCCAGGTTTCCACAACAAAACCCGCACAATTGCTATTCAAAACTAGCCCAAACTAACCGCGTTTCGAGGGGGCCCCCCGGTAAAAATCGTGTTTGGTGGGCTAAAATACACGTTATTGGGGTCACTACAACCCGCGGCAACAGTGATAAAGTAGCCCAATTCCACGTGAAACCCGCGGACTTGGCAACACTGTGACAGATAGTAATGTCTAATTTCTACAACGGACACGACCACTGTCACGACGTGACCACAACAGCTTGAAGTTCTCTAATTTGGCATGGTTTCCCTGCTGCACTAATAGTAGTAGGCTTTCCTCTGTATACATATCCTTACAATACATATCTTTCAAGTACAATTTTAGCTGTATTATTTGTGTCCCCATCAAAAATTGCTCTTGAGAAATTTTTGACGAAATTGTTAGACGAAATTTACGTCCCAGTTGCATGGAGTGGTTGATGCTCCTGATGATTGAATCTGAATGGAGGTACTCAAACAGTAAGGGTTCTGGGATTTACAGAGAGGTTTTGAGGTCACTTCTTCTCTCCTTTAGGTATAAATAGATAAGGAGCTGTTCACAGGTGAGTGGATGTTGAGGCAGATGTCACATAACAGTCCTCTCGTCTGCTGTGGAAACATCAATCAGTCAGTCAAGCAAAAACTGAGGCTTTACTGAACCACACCACACGTCTTCTAAACGGCTTATGTCAGTGCACTCTGTTTGACAGATTTTTCAAAAGCACTGACATGATTTCCATGAAATATCAGCAACTTTTGGAGAGGCTTTTGAATGTAGGGTGTGTTTTGAAGTGGCATCTGTTCATTTTGAAGTCAATAGCTGTATTACAGCCTGTCTCAAAGGTAATGTGGCTTGTTACCAGTGTTGCCACTCTGACAGGCTCAGAAATTAGATTGCAGAAAATGCATTGGAACACAATTGCCTGGATAGAATTCAGTCTGTCAACATGTCAAGTGAAGCACCAACATAGAAATAAATACCAAATAGCTGGGAAATGTAAAATTGAAAAGAAGAAAAGGACATTTTTAAACTTCATACAAATTTATATAAATGTTGTGTGTATATGTATGTGTGAAAATTCTGTCATTAATTACTCACCTGCATGTGCACACTGTCCCCTGATCATAATCAATGTAATCAGCGTTGTTTACGTTCAGGAGAAAGCACGTGTATGCGTCGTGGTACTCTCCAAAATGGCGGAAGACGGTAACTCGGGGAGAAGAATTGTTGAATAAATTATGTTATTTTTGTTTTCTTTGCGCACAAAACGTATTCTTGTAGCTTCACAAAGGTCCAGAAAAGTACCAAGATGATCAACAAAGTAGTCCGTGTGACATCAGTGGTTCAACTGTAAAGTTACGAAGCTACGAGAATATTTTTTTGCGCAAAGAAAACACAAATAACGACTTTATTCCACATTTTAGTCTCTACTGCGTCACTTTGGACACGTGTTCACGATGACGTCATTACGCCGGATCTGGGTCAGCGCCGCCACACGCTCGCGTCATGATGCTGTCGTGAACGTGCGTCCACAAGTGACGCAGTAGAGACGAAAATGTGGAATAAAGTCGTTATTTGTGTTTTCAGGTGCAAAAAGCGGATCGAACAGACAAAACGGTTCAGTTGAGTGAGTCATTTACGCTGGAACCACTCAGAATGATCCGAATGAAATCCGTTCACTAGCAAAAACCAGATCAAAAGAGCCATCAATTTTTTAAAATTTCGACATCGCTTTTAATGATTTTAAAAATCACGTTGTGATGGGTGAAACGGAGTTTCAAAACTCCTAATCCCATTCCGTAGCAAAATGATTCATTGTTTCGAAGTGCTCCAATTGGATTGCATATCGCAAATCTTTTTATTCAGATCGGGACTTCAGAGCCTGTATCGCGAGACTTTGGAGCACGCATTGTCAGGGATTTCGGAGCGCGGAGAACGAATCATTTGACGATCGATCAGAACTTGAGCACATTCTGGCGACTTTGGAGCACGGAGCACAAATCATTTAAATTTAGTTCGGAACTTCGGAGCGGGTTCGTGTATCGCAAATCTTTTTGTCTGATTTCTTTCTTTCTTTTTTATTAAACAGTACAAAACATCAAACCATTAAGGCAGTAGTTATAAAATCAAAACAAAGAAAAAAGAAAGAAAGAAAGTATCAGATACAAATCCCTTAAGAAAATTAACCATACAGTAGTAGTGTAGATTACCATTATAATTTTATACATTGTATTGTATTGTAGTGCATTGTATAATACATTGTATTCAAAATTATTAAAAAGTTATATTTTGCTATATTCTGTTTTGAGTAGTCAAACAATCCAAAGAAAACAGCTTTTAAACTGCTGCTGTAATGTTGTTGGTTTCACGTAATCAAAATAGTGTAATTATTGTCTGATGAATATGCCATAGCATAAAAAAGCTCTCTTTATGAATTGAGTATGCTAGCTATCATAGCTATAAATAGACTTTAGATGACATGAAACTGTGGTCAAATGTCTATCATAAATGCGAAAATGTTGTAGTAGTTGGATGGGGAGGGGGATGTTGTCTGCTGTAATGTCCCCACGAATGTCAAAATCAAACCTACGCTCTAGGTACACAGATGTGTGTAATGCTCTGATCATCACACATTGTTCGGCATGTTAGCCAGCACCGCAGCTGCAGGGATAGTAACATTGATTATTTTTAATTGATTGTGCTGTCTGTGTAGTCTAAAGGTTTTTAAGTCAGAGATCTCCGATATTGACATGCTGTTTTCAGAACGCATCCCTCTTTAAAGGAGACATATTATGCCCCTTTTTACAATATGTAATATAAGTCTCTGGTGTCCCCAGAATGTGTCTGTGAAGTTTCAGCTCAAAATACTCCACAGATAATTTATTATATCATTTTGAAAATGCTTATTTTGAGTGGAAGCAGAAACACACTGTTTTTCGGGCCTGTGTCTTTAAATGCAAATGAGCTGCTGCTCCCCGCCACATTTTCCAGAATAGAGCTGCGCCATTACAGCTCGGGACCTGCTAAAAACATGTGTTTTGGTTCTGATTATCATTTTTATCGCGCTGAAATCATGCGTTTTAAACCATACGAGTTTAAACTTC
>NW_015661881.1:635286-636232 GCF_001515625.1 Sinocyclocheilus rhinocerous | reverse complement strand
CAATAAATCCACTGCTCTGTTGTCTCCTCTGAGGCTGGGACTTTAAATAGTGTTCTGTGCTCGTCTGTGCAGCCAAAGACAGAACAGTTAGCATGTTTTGCTCAAACTTTCGCCATGGCATTAGAGCTGGTACGCCATTCTCGCTTGCGAAATCAAATGACGGCGCCGTGGGTAGAAACTTACAGATTAAGGGCCAGTATTATTATTATGAGATCCCTTTGCCACGTCACCAAGGGAGCGAAATCAGACACGCTCTTTTTCTCAGACGCTTGCAGAAAAAGGCTTACCAAAACAAAGTTACTGGGTTAATCTTTTTCACGTTTCTTTGGTTGGTAGATGCACCGGGGACCTGATTATAGCACTTAAAACCTGGAAAAGTCAGATTTTCATGATATGTCACCATTAATGCTTTTACTGATTGATAAATTCAGTTCCACTAGAGGGCAGTGTTTTAGCATGCACCAATCATCATGCCAAAATCATCATGCCAACACATTTGTGTTAAAATTGAAACACAAGATTTTCATTTTTCACATGCATGCCTATATTTCCAATCCTGAGGCCTAAAGTTTGATGTCTCTAATCGAGTGTTTCTTAACATCAGGTAATGGTTTGCAAGTGGCTCTTTTTCCATGGAATTATGCATAATTTAGATGTCCCACATATGCCGCACAGCTAGATATTTTAGTGGCCGTTGCGCAAGTGATTTTCCTTTAGGGTGAACCACCGCACAGTTATCACTAAAGACTTCAGAAGCCACTCTAGCGCTTCCTACTGAACCTCAGGTGGACAGAAAGTCTATAAATGAACACATTAATGAAGTGATGAATGAATTAGCTACACTTGCTATGGACCGCACATCCATCTTATAAGAGCCTAATATCGCACTGCACTCAAAAAGTGAGTAATTAATTAAAAGGAAGTGTGGTTCAAAGGCTAAGACTTC
>NW_015661881.1:623088-634883 GCF_001515625.1 Sinocyclocheilus rhinocerous | reverse complement strand
CCCCCCCCCCCGTTTATTACTTTGTCCTCAGCATAACAAATTGAGTTCAAAGTTGAACTGAACTTTTTCCTATATTGCTTTAATGACAACAGCTCTTGAGTTAACCTACCTGAAATATTTTTAATTCATTTTATGCCATGATGTTTCTTTGTTTTACATTTTTTGAATCCTTAAACTTTATTTACAGGTTTAAATTGGATTTCAAATCCAAGATGTTCAGTGTGGTAAACTTGCAGTTTTCCAGCATTTCTATATGACCTTCCAGATGGTCCTCTCAGGCTGTGGTTATCAGCGAATGTCACAGTCTCGCTGAAGTTGCCCAGAAGATGCAATGAACATCATTTCAAACAGATACTCAGCCATATTGGCTTCACAACAGATCCCGCATTCATTCTGACACTAGAAGCTCAGGGTTTTGTTCTTGAGGGACCTCAGCGATTTTATCTTGTGTGCATGGGTTTGTTTTAGGAGAGTAGTGAAATATGCATGAGCGGACCAGCCTGTCAATTGTCTTCTGTCATTCACTTCACTTATTTTCAGGAGAAAATTTTTTGTTGTACATGGTCATGCACCAAGATCTGCAAATCTGAGATGGTTTATTTCAGCTCCAAGCATCTCTAGCATCGCCCTTCATTATTTAGGCTCTTCTGCTGATGACCTCGCACTGTCTCTCTGTCTCACAATAGGCTCCGAGGTCATCGTGGGGGTCAACAAGTACCGCCTGGAGAAGGAAGAAACTGTGGATGTGCTCTCCATCGACAACACTGCTGTGCGTAACAAGCAGATTGAAAAGCTGCGCAAGGTTAGTTCCCTCCGGCAATGATTCACTTCACGGATTTTGATGTCAAGTGCCTTCATCCGTGTTGATGCGATCTGAAATAGTCACATATAGTCTCTTCCCAGCAGAGCTCTCTGTGAAGTTACCTAATCACAATCAAGGGCTGTAATTCAATCAAGTACTTGAAGTGCTTCATAGAACTGACCAGAATTGATCATTTTGTTCAGAGAAACTGTCATCATTGTATTAATCATTGCAATACAGATCTGTGAACATTAAAGAAAATACATGACATTGACTCTGAACTTTATAGAATTATATTCAGTGATGTAGGAGCATGGAGAGAACATTAAGGTATGAATCTTTAAATAGCAATTACCATTTCTCTAAAAGCTAAGGGCAGTGGCGTAGCAAGTCAGTCCCGGGCCCATATGCAAAAAAATTTGTACGGGCCCCCCCTAACCCCGCCCTCTAAGTACATTGAAGAGACATTTATAGACGTTCACTGTAGCGTATCAAAAGAAAACAATGCCATAAAAAAACACTCTACCCAACAACTTTTTCACAATCAGAACGGAACTAAAAAAAAAAAAAAGTCTAAAATAAAGGAAGGCTCAGCCAATGTCAATAATAAACTACTGCATGCAAACACAAACAATCTTGGCACGGCGGCCCAAAATGTAAATAAACAAAACTACTCACTCATTTTAGTTGCCTTCTTCGGGCCTTTCTTTCAGCAAATTCATTCACGATGTCCTTGGTGTTTAATTCACAGCTTCGTGCATTCTCGATGGAAAGAATAGCCAGTCCTGATAGTCTGTTCTGCAACATGGTGCTCCGCAAATAATTTTTGTTGAGCTTCAGTTTTGAAAAAGAGCGCTCCGCTGAAGCAGCAGTAACAGGGATAGTAAGAAAGAGAACTAAAACGGTGCACATGTCGCTGAAGCTAGATATAATAGAGTTGTTCTCAACAATCAAAAAACTGATTTGTCTTTTAAAGGCTGCACGGAATGCTATCAATTGTTGTGGAAGGGCTGGAGACAAGTCTTCGTTGTATCTCTCCACTAACCTCTGTGACCCCTCGTATATAGTGTTCTTCTCCTCAGTTGCAAGTATGTGTGGCTGGATCGCTCTGAACAAATCGGCAACTGATCGCAAAACTGAAAATCGCTGACTCAGCTGGGAAATGATGGATGTCTAGGCAAACGTAAAATACATTTACCTTGAAGTAACTTTCAGCATCAGCCAAACGTTCATCCTGATCGAATTAATTGAAATGGCGCTTTGCCCTTCTAATTCTTTCATTTTCAAAGGTTTGTTTCACTCCCCACTTCTCAGCCATGAATTTTGCGGTTGCTATTGCCTCCTCAAAATTTTCTCTGAACATTGTCAACTCCGCGATGGCAGTGTCAAGTAACTCTGTAGCTTTATGAAGGTCAGCATCCTTTGCCTGTAGCATTTTTGAAAAGACATTGATCTGTTCCAGGACTTCACTTTGAAGGACTATAATAAAAACGAAGTCAAATCTTTCCATCAGCCTTATCAAAGCCATGGCCTCGTTGCGCTCATCTGCCTTTTTACTGGTAAGTGAAATTTTGGTAAGGGCCTTCAACACGTCAACATATCTGTATCTGATTGCAGACACTGCATCATTGCGCGATGCCCACCTAGTAGCACACAGTTTTTTAAGCGTGACAGCCAGAGTGAGTTTTTCAGTCATCTCAACCAATACATTCCACCTCTTTATGCTGTGCGCAAAAAACACGTACAAGTTTTCCATTGTGTTGTAAAACTTTGTCAGCTCTGTTATTGACTTGACTGAATCATTGAGGACCAGATTTAAGTTATGGGCAGCGCAGTGTACATATGCGGCATTTGGCTGTCTCTTCTGTATGAACTCCCGTGTATATGCCACTCATGTTCGCGGCCCCATCAAATCCTTGGCCACGGCACTTTGAAATATCGAGACTTTTTTCCTCAACCGAACATATAATTTCATTGGCTATTGTGCCAGCGGACGAGTCGGGTATTTGCAAGAATCCCAGAAAAGACTTGTTGATTTTCACAGCCATTGCAGCACCCTGGCTATCTCTCTCTATGGTTACATACCGAAAGATTTGACTCATCTGATCCACTTTAGATACATCTTGAGTCGTATCCATGATCACTGAGAAAAACGGCGCAGCCTTAATTATACCGATAATTTCTTTCTGAAGTATACCTATAAGTTCATTTTGGATTTCTGAGCTGAGATACTTAACGGAACCAGCAGGGCGACTGAGCAGCTCCTTCAAATATGGATCATACTTGGCCAGTAGGTCGATGATGGAGAGAAAATTACCTTTGTTGACACTTTCATTGTTTTCGAAGTGTCCCCGAAATGCAAGGTTGTTTGATGCTAGAGCAGGGGTGGGCAAACTTTGCCCTTCCAGGCCACTTTCCTTCAGAGTTTAGCTCCAACCCTAATCAAACACACCTGAACCAGCTAATCATTGTCTTCAAGACTACTAGAAGGCTACAGGCAGGTGAGTCATATCAGGGTTGGATCAAATCTCTGCAGGAAAGGGGCCTGGAAGGGCCAAGTTTGCCCATCACTGTGCTAGAGTTAAAGTGACATTAATGATCCGGTCAAGAACCTGCCTCCAAAAATTTACTTGTTCACGGATTTGCTGTTCTGACGCCTCATCAGTAGTGCCATGCAGACGCCACTGATCATAAACACTGCAAGCTGCTACATGGCACTCTGCGCTTTCATGTCTGGAAATTTTATTTGACAGGGTCTGCCATGTTCTAGTTCCTTGTGTCCATGTCACGTTGTAGCTTTTGTGACTGCGGTCTGCAAATAACCAGCATGGTTCACAATATGCAGCGTCAAGCTTAGGCGAGTAACACAGCCAAGATCGCGGTAGCTGAATACCAGCTTTTGTTGTGGTGGAGTAAAAACTCGTCGAAAAGCACCGGTCTCCTTGCAATGGATCTCGAGGAAAGGGACCGGGGGGTTTGCATGAACCTTGTGACACAATAAAATGCTTTACTTGCCCATCTGTTAGTGTGTCTGGATAGTGTCCTTTATCTGTTGTGTAACCCACCGACATATTTCCCGCCGAATATCCAGCTTTTGGCTCGTCTGCGGCTGCTTCTTCACTTCCCGACTCTTGGAACCTCGTCAAGCTGTCAGCTGCATTGTTGTTCTCATCCAAAGACGTGCAACTGCTAATTTTAGCTGACAAAACGTCCCTCTCACCTTCGACATCAGTGTCATTCGCAGTAGGTCGGCACAAAAAACTGTCTATTTTAGTTAGTTTTTGTGTCGCGACTAACTTTTCCACCCTCTCTTTCCTCTTTAAGGCCCCACTTTTATGTTTGTATTTGTCCATCCTTTAACGTTCTTAGCTAGCCACTAATCTCTCATCACATGCAGTGTTTTCTCTTTTTTTTTAAATTTGCCGTGGCGCAGCGTTTGCATGTAATGCAGCATCATTTAAAATTGACGGCGTGTAGTTCTACGGCAGCCGCACTGCCGCAAGGTGCAAAAAATAACAAACGAAATGACGAAAAAATGACGGATAAATTAGAAATTACGGAGAAACAACAAATTACTGCTCATGACATGCATACAAAAAATATATTTATTGTGGCCACGAATTAAAAATTCATTCTCTCGTTCCCGTGGGCGGGCCCCCAATCAGCCCGGGCCCATTTGCACGTGCATACCCTGCATGCCCAGACACTACGCCACTGGCTAATGGGCAGACAGGTATTTTAATGTTTGTCACCTAACTAAATTGATTCCTGATGAAAAAGACCATTGTTATTTAATGCATAAAGGAACAATCAATCAACAATCAAATATAAATTGTAATATTTTTTCACAATATTTAGTTTTATTTGTATTACTTTTACTAATATTTTATTATTTTTTCATCTTGTTGGTGATCATAACAGACAACAGTATGTATATGCAGTACATTTCTAGTTGTCCTTTTTGTGTGAGCTATTTGAAAATCCTGTCGTCTTTTGCACACAACAAGCACAGCAGCTCCGATAAGCTGAGAAATATTAACAGCCAGTTTTGATAATATAGTAGATGCACTGAAATGCATTTCATTTGGTCATCAGTTGACGTCCTGCATCAAATCAGATGGAATGCTTTGATGTTGGAGTGCATTTATTTTGACCCTCAAAGTATTTTTCAGTATACCTCATGAGCTTTCAGTAATGAGCACATATAGAATAGCATAGAGTCGACTGGCCATTGCAAAATCAATTCTGACAGGATGATGCAGGATACAGTGTTGTCACCTGACCTCATCGCACTGTACATAGTGTACACACTCTGCAGCAATAGCAAGGGTATTGTAGTAGTATGCTATTCCGAACATTGACCAAATCATTTTAGTGAATCAGTTTGTTCAGCTTTTCACATTCACAGAAACAAATGTTACAAATGATTCATTCAATGTCATGAGTTTCTAATAATGCATGGCTCTTAGTGAAGATGTAATTTACCACTTATTTATGCTGCATGTGTAAAGCAGTTTGACATGATAAGAGAGTGTGCACACATTCAAATCATGATTTTATCCACTTCATAGCTTTTTAGCTATTTCCCCGAAGTGAAAAATTATTTGCGAGTCGTTTTAGGGTTAGGGTGTTGTCACATTAAGAAATAAACTTTAGTTTGATGTTTGATGTTAAACGTAACTTGACAGCACGTCGCCTGGGAGTTCTCATGTGAGGACAGTCTGTATATTAATGTTGAATATGTAAGCGCATCAACAGCCATGATGTAATATTTAAAGTGCCAGCCACCCAGTTTCTTTCAGATCAAAGATTTGAAGGTGGTTTGTTTGATCTGGAAGCATTTGGCATGTGTTCACTCTTCATCTCTTCACGGTTACCCAAAACATCTTCGGTTCACAGAGTGTATGTACTGCATCTGCGGAGTGATGTTGGGTACCTTGGAACATAATTTAGACTCTCTCATGTTGTAAAAAAGAATGGAAAATATGTTTAAAGTAAGTAATGCACTGGAAGTGCATATAATAAAAAAAACAAAAACAAAAGCTGCACATTTGTGCTTTTAATTCTTTAAAATCAAAACTTGTTTACTTACTTTTTATATTTTATGTTATTTTATTATTTATATTGTTTTATTTTGAAAAAAAATGTTTTTTTATTTTTTTTTACATGTAACATTATTTCCCTCCCCCATTGCACTGCCGACACAGATTGTAATATAATCATTAGTGCTGTGAATCTTTGGGTAAACAGCGAATCGATTCGATTCATAGGGTTTCTTTTTGATTCAAGAACGATTTTTGCCAATTCAGAACGATATGAGTCGAGACGATTTACAATTAAATTCAGTGCGATTTGATTAACGATTCGATTCTGTATTTTTTAAGTGCATTCACAGGATTATTTAAATGCTTTGCAGACTTTATGGAGTCAGAGAGTGAGGGCAAAAAACAAAAACACCTTTATGTTATATGTTAGTTTAATGATGCTATGGCATGACATATGGCATATGCAGAAATTTACTTTAAAAGTAGCCTATTATTTCGTGTTAACTACTATGTAGCATAGTGGGAATGTATAGGGTAACACTTTATGTCACACCTTTGTATGATGAGCTTCTTTATCTTATTTTCATAAAATAAAATCCTACAGTATATAACTTTTCCTTTCTTGAATGATGATTATGAAAGTAAATGCGCCCGATGTCTACTGTTTGCTATAATAACGAACTCAATTTTCACGCATCTGATTGACAGATAAACCTCTTATTTCAATGTTAGTTACATTTATTTTGTAATTAAATTACGTAACGCCGTTACATGTAACTAGTTACTCCCCAACACTGGTTGTTGTTAATGCTGTGGTTATTTTAACAATTTCCTTCTTACTTTCAGTTAAACGACGTTAAGTTAAAAGTCATTTATCATTCAATGGAACTGTGCTTATGCTTTCAGGCACATTGTTTTTGCTCCATCCATGCAATAAATGCATAGCCTTCAACTGCTCAGGTAATGTCAATGGTATGACCCGAGAGCCACTGAAAAACTACAGAAAAGTAAAACTACTTTACTCTAGCAGTACTGGCCACGAGTACTGAGGAGAGATCACACATTGGCTGGTCAGAAAATGTGTCAGTGAGAGCTATGAACGGAGCGCGAGTGCAATCCTGTGACAGGCGGTGAATATTGTAGAGCACGTGAAGGAGAGATGTGAGGATGCAAATTACGCGGTTTAAGGCCTCCATTAATTCGTGCTTGTAGTAATTGAATGTGTATGTATTTTAGAGCATTGAATCACTATAGAAATCGCGATTAATTTGATTCTTAGCGTTTTAAATCGATTATTGGCCGAAATCAATGATTCACGATTCAAAAATCCATGTTTCAAGATCGATGCATATCGTCAGGGTTTGCAATCGATGCATCGAGAACTTAGCAATTTTGTAGCTAAATTTAGCAACTTTTCAGACTACCCTAGCAAAATTTTCTTCCAAAAGCACCTAGCAACAAATTTAGCAATTTTTTACATTTATTTGCAACTTTTAGCAACTTTTGATTAGTGACTCGGACAATAAAAAGGCACTCATTTTCCATCCAAATGACACAAAAAGAGGAAACCAAAGATGCCTAGCAGTACATACATCACGTGAACTGAGTTAGCTGCTATTTGCAATTGTTTAATTTAATAATAATAATTAAATAATTGAATAATTGTTCATTTATGATACACTTTGTTAGTGGCTTGTACCTGTGATTGTTGATCAGTTACTGCACTGTAAGAAAAATGGAAAAGATACTAGTAATTTTCCAGGACATTATCCATTATCCATTGTAATCCTGAAACCCGAAAACACAATGTGTAATTTAAAATGCAGGTAAAAAACCAATACGGAAAATTCTTTCATATTAACATAGTAGATTGTGCCCTATTTTTACAGACTTTTCTTAGAGTACAGCATACTAAATACTAATACACCGCTTAAAGCATAATTGTTGAGAATGTGTAGTATTAGTAGTTTACTAGCTATAAAAAAACTTAAATTGTAATCATTCAAAACTGTGTAAGTGTTCAATAATTCAATGTATTTAAAAATACAGTTATTTATATTTTAATATTATATTATGCATATTATTTTACAAACAAATCTAAATTAACATATATAGAATATATTTTTTGCTGAGACTTGATGTGACTATTTTGCGTCGTGATTACGCAACGACGTCATCACGCAATGACATCACAACGTCATTTAGCAACTTTTAGAAACAAATCGACCTTCTTTTAGCAACTTTCTCTGAAAATTAATTGGCAACACTGGAGCGAATCGTTACAGCCCTAATAATCATCATCTATGGGTCTGGCAGCAGATTTTCTATTGCAAATGATTAGCCATAACAATGTCCATGTATCCATCATGACCTGAGTCACGGCGCACTGATGTCCTCCTGTGCCTCGATTCTAATGTCACTTAACAATTTCTCTGCATTGTTCGGCTGATCAGACAGAGAGAGCAGACAGGTCAGCTAAATGTTACTGCCTGAAAAGACATTTTCTTATGAATTATTTTTCTTATGAGAATATAAAATATATGTTATTATGACCCCTTTTATATTCTGCAAAGGCATCAGTATTATTAGTATGGGTTTTAGTATTACAGTTAGACACACACATATATATATATATATATATATATATATATAGTCAATCCAAAATTTATTTAGACACTTTCAACATTTCTCACATTATCACAGTTTATTCGCTATAGTTTAGAAAATGCTAATAAAATATGACAAGAACTGATGCCCCATTCATATGAAATGAATTAGAATGTCACGAATGTCATGAATTTCAGCTGTCAGCTGTTAGATTTCAGTACACAATTAGATAATACCAATTTAGGTCAACTAATTATGTATATATGGTGTATATATATATATATATATATATGTGTGTGTGTCTAGATATCTAGATACAGATATATATTTGTATATGTGTGTAATATATGTGTGTTTATTAATATTTTGGATTTTTTATTTTTGTTTATAGTTTTAGTAATTTTGTTATGTGCTTGTTATGTGCATTTTATGTTTTTTGTTTTGTTTTATATAGTTTTATTCGTTTTTACTTATATATTCTATATAGTTCCATTTATATTTCAGTTTTATTTCAAGTATTTTAATTTGATGTTTTTTTGTGTAATAAAGATGATGTAGATGGTCAGATAATCCTGTGGGACTTTTTTTATTTTAGTTAATTACATTTTTGGCATTTTATTAGCACAAGCTAGAAGATAAGAATGATCACAGTTTCTCTGTGTTTGGCCTTCACAGGTCAGTCACCCCTTTTACAGCATTTAAAGCAGTTCAGTTGATAGTAAATAGTATTGTATATAGTGTTTTCTGAGATGGTTTTTCCCCACAATGTATTTATATTCTCTTACATCTCTATCTACATGATTTCAGATGGACGTCGCCTGTTTTTTTTATACACTCTGAGCTGATTCCTGATTTGGCTCATCCAGGGTCATTGTAATGAAGCTGTGATTGCACTGCAGGTCAGAGAAAGCAGGGATGCAGAGGCGGCGAAGAGGTGCTTGGCTGCGATTGAACAGTGTGCACGTACCAGAGATGGAAATCTACTGGAGCTCGCCGTGGAGGCTGCGAGAGCCCGGTGGGTCCGGCTTCATGAAGTCCAGATACAGAGAACTTTTGAAAATGATTGTATCTCAACCAAAAAGCAAACACATTTACAAAAGGTTTATTCAAATCCTGAACCTGAAATAATATTAGGGTGTCACTTATTTGTGTGAAGAATTAGTGTGTCAGTTGCTTTTTCATTTATTGCTCATTAGATTATTTATTATTTATCAGTGTATTTATTAGCTTTAGATCTAATCATTTGCATAATTATTAATCTGTAACAAGAAACTCAGATGAGATTACACCTCCATATTTGCAAAGAAAAAAAAAAGAGTAATTGCAGGTTTATCTCACAATTCAGACTTTTTTTTCTAGCAATTCTGAGATATGAGAGATTTAAACTTGCAGTTCTGGGGGGAAAAAAGTCAAAATTGTTGTTATGTTTTTACCTTGGCGGAAAAAAAACAGCATAGCGAGAGGTAAACGATTGTGAGTTGTAAACTAGAAAAAATTAGAACACAGTTTATATCTTGCAAGTCTGCCTTTTTTTCTTAGAATTGTTAGAATCAAAGTCAAACTTGTAAGATGAAAAGTTGCAATTATTTATATATTATGTTATATTATTATTTTATGTTATATTATATTATATTATATTATATTACATTGTATTATATAATATTTTTTATTTTTCCTCACTGAAATGAGTTCTATACTTTTTTCTCATGCAAATCTGTGGGTTTCCAGTCCAGAATATCCGGTCAACTTTTTTTTTTTTCTTTGATTTTTCACATATAATAAACACTCCTGCTTTTGGAAGTCCAGCTGGAAGAGCTCGAGTTAGTGGAAGTGTCTGTGTTTTGCCCAGCTTAATGCGAAGCTGGTGTTTCTCAGCAGCAGATTGGGCTTTGAACATATGGAATGTTATTTCTAATTTTTTACTGCACTGCAAACACAAATTCCATCATATAACAATCCAAACAACAATACAGGAATTGTGTTGCATGATATAATGTGATTATGTGTGGATTAAAGGATTCTGTTGGATTCTGTAGGTGTTCGGTGGGGGAGATCACAGATGCCATGAAATCTGTTTTTGGGGAGCACAAGGCCAGCACGCGCATGGTGAGCGGAGCGTACCGCAGTGAATTCGGCGAGCATGAGGAGATAGCGCTGGCGCACAACAGGTAGGAGCTTGCAGATTCCTGAAACGGAGTACCACTTTCGGGAACTCTACTCATTCTCCACATCCAGATATGCCTGCTTTCCTACTATATAGTATGCTAAAATCAGTATGTCAAATGAGTAGTATGTCCAAATAAGTGGACAAAAACTGGTCCTTCTCAGGTCTTGACTGTTGGAAATGTATATTATTAAAGTCAAAAGTGTGTGTGTGTGTGTGTGTGTGTGAATATATATATATTTATGTATGCATGTATGTATGTATATACAGCGGGTAAGATAAGTATTGAACACATCACCATTTTTCTCAGTAAATATATTTCTAAAGGTGCTGTTGACATGAAATTTTCACCAGATGTTGGTAACAACCCAAGTAATCCATACATACAAAGAAAACAATACAAATAAGTTCAGAAATTAAGTTCTGTGTAATAAAATGGAATGACCCAGGGAAAAAGTATTGAACATGCTTACTGAAATGTATTTAATACTTCGTACAAAAGCCTTTTTCTATGAACTCTAATCTTTAGTTCTTTCCATAGATTTTCTATTGCATTCAAGTCAGGTGATTGGCTGGGCCATTCTAGCAGCTTAACTTTCTTTCTCTGAAACCAAATGAGAGCCACAGCCATATCACCCTGCAGCCCAAGACTGGTTGCCCACTAAATTAAATATTTGTGAGTGGCAAAAGTATGTGAATCTCTAGGATTGGTAGTTAATTTGAACGTGAAATTAGAGTCTGTTTTTCAGAGTCGTTTTCAATCAGGTGTCAGTGTGTGCCCCGTTTTATTTAAAGAAGAGGGATCTATCAAAATCTGATCATGTTTGTGGAAGTGCATCATGGCACAGACAAATGAGATCTCTGAGGACCTCAGAAAAAGAGTTGATGTTGTTCATCAGGCTAGAAAATGTTTCAAAGGCATTTCTAAAGAGTTTGGACTCCACCAATCCACAGTCAGACAGATTGTGTACAAATGGAGGAAATTCAAGACCACTGTTACCCTCCCCAGGAGTGCTCCGCCAACAAAGAACACTCTAAAAGCAAGACGAGTAAAAGTCCACTAGGTTTCAAAGGACTGCAGGCTAACTTCTAAGCAACTAAAGGCCTTTCTCACATTGGCTAATGTTAATGTTTATGAGTCCATCATCAGGAGAACACTGAACAACCACGGTGTTCA
>NW_015661881.1:621493-622975 GCF_001515625.1 Sinocyclocheilus rhinocerous | reverse complement strand
GTAAAAGTCCACTAGGTTTCAAAGGACTGCAGGCTAACTTCTAAGCAACTAAAGGCCTTTCTCACATTGGCTAATGTTAATGTTTATGAGTCCATCATCAGGAGAACACTGAACAACCACGGTGTTCATGGCAGAGTCGCAAGAAGAAAGCCACTGCTCTCCAAAAAGAACATAGCTGCCCATCTGCAGTTTGCTAAAGATCATGTTGACAAGCCAGAGGAATGCTGGAGAAATGTTTTGTGGATGGATGAGACCAAAATATAATATTTTGGTTTAAATGAGCAGTGTTATGTTTGGAGAAAGAAAACACTGCATTCCAGCATAAGAACCTTATACCATCTGTGAAACATGGTGGTGGTAGTATCATGTTTTGGGCCTATTACTGATAGATTTTAGCTGGTGTCTTGGCTTTCCATGACTTTTTGCAACTCCCTTTCTTCATATGTTCAATACTTTTTCCCTGTGTCATTCTACTTTATTACACAGAACTTAATTTCTGAACTTATTTGTTTTGCTTTCTTTGTATGTATGGATTACTTGGATTGTTACCGACATCTGGTGAAAATTTCATGTCAACCACACATATATGTATGTATGTGTGCGTGTGTGTGTGTATATATATATGTTTGTGTGTGTGTATAAACTACATATAATTGTCATATATAGATACATATATTTTTTTTTATTTTACAATAGTTTTAAATAATTGTGTATAAATGTGTATTGTGTAAGTTTTGGAAATGGTCTTGACTGTTGGAAATGTATATTTACTATATATATATATATATATACAGTGCTGCTTGAAAGTTTGTGAACCCTTTAGAATTGTCTATATTTCTGCATAAATATAACCCAAAAAATCATCAGATTTTCATGCAAGTCCTGAAAGTTGACAAAGAGAACCCAATCAAACAAATGAGATGAAAATATATACTTTGTCATTTATTTATTCAGGAAAATGATCCAATATTACATATCTGTGAGCAGCAAAAGTATGTGAATCTCTAGGATTAGCTATTAATTTGAAGGTGAAATTAGAGTCCATCTGTTCAGAGGTGTTTTTAATCAGTGAGATGACTATCAGGTGTCAGTGTGTGCCCTGTTTTATTTAAAGAGGACCAGGATGGCTTGCCATCATTGATGGAACAATGAATTCTGAATTATACCAGCAAATTCTGAAGGAAAATGTCAGGACATCTGTCCGAGAACTGAATCTCAAGAGAAAGTGGGTCATGCAGCAAGACAACGACCCCAAGAACATAAGTCATTCTACCAAAGAATGGTTAAAGAAGAACAAAGTTAATGTTTTGGAATGGCCAAGTCAAATTCCGGACCTTAATCCAATTGAAATTTTGTGGAAGGGCCTGAAGCAAGCAGTTCCTAGGAGGAAACCCACCAACATCACAGAGTTGAAGTGAGGAATGGGCTAAAATTCCTACAAGCCGTTGTGCAGGACTGATCAGCAGTTACAAGAAACATTAC
>NW_015661881.1:615390-621280 GCF_001515625.1 Sinocyclocheilus rhinocerous | reverse complement strand
TTGGATCATTTTCCTGAATAAATAAATGACAAAGTATATATTTTTGTCTCCTTTGCTTGATTGGATTCTCTTTGTCTACTTTCAGGATTTGTGTGAAAATCTAATTATGTTTTGGTTCATATTTATGCAGAAATATAGAAAATTCTAAAGGGTTCACAAACTTTCAAGCAGCACTGTATGTGTGTATGTATGTACATATACAGTTTAAATTATATTTTAGTAAATATAATAATAAAAACACAAAAATACAACAATAAAAACAACTAAAAACATATATATATATATAT
Source organism: Sinocyclocheilus rhinocerous (assembly GCF_001515625.1). NCBI lineage: Eukaryota > Metazoa > Chordata > Actinopteri > Cypriniformes > Cyprinidae > Sinocyclocheilus > Sinocyclocheilus rhinocerous. The sequence continues at coordinate 620,993 of NW_015661881.1, read as the reverse complement.
ATATAATATGGTACAACCTAATATTAAAATATTGCATTGAGCAATAATAACATTTCAGACATTTAATCTTTTATTGCAGTAGAGCCGAACCCATGGCTCGGCCTGATAACATCCTTTTGACCCTTACGGCATCATTATTGTTATTGTCAAAAAACACTAAATGTAACTGGATTTAGCTTTAGCTGCTGAATTGATGATAAATAAAGATAGCTCAGATGGAGAAAAGCTCAGAGATTCCACTGTATTTCTGTCTTTGTGTGTCTTAAGGATTTTGTGCGGTCTGATTAAAGCATGTCTCTCCGCCCCAATGTGACCTTAGTTTGACAAAACTGATGAGAGAGTGAGACCGTAAAAATCAAACATTACACCATAAATATTTAAAACTAAACCTACAAAAGATCCAGATCTTACAGCCTGAAGATTTGAAGATTATTTAGTGTTTTTCATCTTAGATTTATGTTTTATTTCAACTTTAATTCAGTTACCGAAAACGGCTTTATTTCAGTCACTGGAAAAAAAGTAACTATTTTACGAAAGTATATGATGTAACCAACCACAGTTTTGTCCTTTACAGGAATAGCTCACCCAAAAAATAACTTACCATCATGTAGTTCTAAACCCATAAAAGTGTTTGAAACGTCATCAGTAATTTGATGCCATCATGCTGTGTGTTCTTGTTTCTCAGAGTCATACAGTTCAAAAAGCATGAAGGCAGAAATCCCCGTCTGCTCGTGGCCAAAATGGGACAGGACGGTCATGATAGAGGGGCAAAGGTCATCGCCACTGGATTTGCAGACCTTGGGTTTGATGTGGACGTCGGCCCGCTTTTTCAGGTAAGAGAGATGCTGTAACTGTGATGCTGCATTTAGATCTTCTATTTAAAAGAGTTTTTCTCTGTATATGTGGTTAAAAATATATTTTCTCCGAAAGTCATCCTTGTGTTAAAGATGCTCAAGAAATCAGCTCATGGAGCTCAACTTGTCTTATGTGTATTTATCGCACACATTTTAGCACCCAGTGTTCCTTTAAGGGCAGAGTCTATCATCAATTAAGAGATCCTTTCTGAGCCATGAACATCAAAACATTGAATCCATGACTGAGCAGATCAAATGCATACCTCAGAGTTAAGCTCCCACTTCTCTACAGTTTTCAGAATAAGTCATAATCTCTCATTTGTGCTCCATGAATACTCAGCACCATCCTGAACAAAACTGTTTCTGCATTAGATTATTAGGTATAAAGTGAAAAAAAGTGTCCCTCGGACCTCAAACACAGTGTGAGGGTTTATATACGCTACTATTTAAAATGCTGGGGTAAGATTTTTTTAATGTGTTTGAAAGAAGTCTCTTATGCTAACAAAGGCTGCATACAGTAACACAATACAGTAAAAACAGTAATATTATTCCAATTTAAAATAACACTTTTCTATTTCCAAATATTATAAAATGTAATTTATTTCTGTAATGGCAAAGCTTAATTTTCAGCATCATTACTCCAGTCTTCAGTGTCACATGATCCTTCAGAAAGCATTCTAATATACTGATTTGCTGCTCAAGAGACATTTCTTATTATCAGTTTTGAAAACAGTTGTGCTGCCTAATGTTTTTCTGGAAATTGTGATGCCATTTTTTTTAGGATTTCTTGATGAATAGAAAGCTCAGAAGAACTTTACTTTCACTTTTAGATCAATTTAGTGCATTTTTGCTGAATAGAAATATTCACAATTTGAGTTGAATTACTGAAATAAATTAACTTTACCACGACATTCTAATTTATTAAGATGCACCTGTAGCTGCAAGCAGCAATTAAGGGGCCAAGCACTCCAGACGCAAAATGAAGAGCTAAGCATGGCATGGAGCATCAGACCAACTGCAACAATGAGTAATTAAAACAATTTTAGGATTATTGTAATTGAAATGGCTGAAAAATCATAAATACAACCTCTAGTAATTATTTAATGGCTTATCACGTTTGACCAACAGGTGGCGCTGTTATCAAATTGATGTGGTGTGTTCTGTGTGAGGTGACAATGGCTGAAATGTCTGAAAAATCATAAATTCAGCCTCTAGTAATTATTTAATGGCTTATCACGTTTGACCAACAGGTGGCGCTGTTATCTAATTGATGTGGTGTGTTCTGTGTGAGGTGACAATGGCACACACAAAGTTTGGTGTAAATATGTCAAAGCTTTGCAGAGATACAGCCGGAGATGCAGTTTGGCATCTTTCCAGCAAATTTGTTGATGCGCTAAACAAGAACCGTTTCGTATATAGACACGAAATCCTTAACTTTTTGCCAGCTTGGTCTGAAGATGATCCGAGTCAAATTTGGTGAAAATCGGACGAACGGTCTAGGAGGAGTTCAAAAAAGTATTTTCAACATGAATCAAAATGGCGGACAGGAAGTTCGGCCAATTATGACATAATTGGTATCGATGTTCTCGGTATGATCCAAGGAATCTATCAACATCAGTCTCATTACAATAGGCTAGTGTAAGCAAATGTTATTAGCATTTTTGGATATTTCATTATAACTTTTATACCCCAAACTTTTTGAGTACCTCAGGGCATGGTTTGACTCTGCATGATGCACCAAATCTAAAGAGACCAGTTTTGTGATTTTTGTCCAAACCAATCAGAAGTTATAAGCAAAAATAGCCATTTTTCGTATCTCCTGACCACTAGGTGGCACTGTGCCAAAACACTGCAGTAGGGCTGCACGATAAATCGCATGCGATATTTAATGCGCATCTTGTCAGAAAGCCGGTTCTGTAATCAGCGGTAAATCTCCATCACCTGCGGGCTTTCACATTGAGCAGCATTAACTACACAGAGCCGTTGTTCACTGACGAGCTGCGCAAAACCACGTTCATATTCGCGCAATTTTTTGAGCAGCTCGTCAGTGAACAACGGCTCTGTGTAGTTAATGCTGCTCAATGTGAAAGCCCGCAGGTGATGGAGATTTACCGCTGATTACAGAACCGGCTTTTCTGACAAGATGAGTGTTAAATATCGCATGCGATTTATCGTGCAGCCCTACACTGCAGGTAGCCTCAGGTCATTCTTGTTATAACACACACCAAGTAGCCTCACATCCATTTTTGCATGCTTTTCGTAGAATTCGTTCACGCGAATCAACTTGAATTCCATAACTTTTTGCCAGAATGGTCAGAAGATGATCTGAGCCAATTTTGGTGAAAATCAGACAAACCGTCTAGGACGAGTTCGAAAAAGTCGATTTTTTTTAAGTTTTGAAAATAGCGAAAAAACTAAACCCTACGATTTTTAAATGTTGGACTTGGCATGAGCCAAGGATTCAGAGGAAAAAAGAATTTTCCTTCTGTGCCTTATGGTTCAAAAGTTATTAGCATAAACATAAACAGTGACATTTTAGACAAGTGGTGGCGCTAGAGAGTTTGAGTTAGAGACTCTAAATTGGCTATGGTTATTGTTGAGACTGTCCTCTATCAGTGTGCCAAATTTCATAACTTTCCTGCAAGTGGTTCTATGGGCTGCCATAGACTAGAGCGGAAGAAACGGAAGACAACGGATACAATAGGTGCCTTCGCACCTTCGGTGCTTGGCCCCTAACGACAATGATAAAAATATAATTAAAAAAATTGTTCTAGGTTTAAAAGGATAGAAGAGTCCATACCACAACTATAACAATAACAGCACAGAGGAACTATATCACTGAAATCATTTTCACAATGATTTTATTCCAGCCAGTGAATAATAAAAACATGGACAGCCAATCAGAATCCATCCTGCTTTAAACAGCTCATGCATTTAATGCGACAGATGACAAAAGTGCAGTGTTTGCTTATAATATACGGAATGCTATTTTGCGTTGATGTGGAGGCTGATATAGTTATGATTTTATTTATTGTTCTTGATGTAAACCAGCCTTAATGCTTCTGTCCGTTTCCATGACGACAGACCCCGCTGGAGGTCGCCCAGCAGGCCGTGGATGCAGACGTACATTGCGTGGGTGTCAGCACACTGGCAGCTGGACACAAGACCCTCGTGCCCGAACTCATCAAAGAGCTGCGTAACCTCAACCGACCCGATATCATGGTGATCTGCGGAGGGGTCATACCGCCACAGGTAACAACTGCCTCCTGATAGACAGCTGGACATATGAGCAGAGGCACAGTGTGAGATTAATACCTACACAGGCAATAAATCCCTCTGTGAAATCTGCCCGTTTCAAAGAAAACGGAGTATGAAGATTGAGGTTAAATAAGTCAAAAACTTTGAAGTAATTTTTTCAGTTAGTAGCTGGTGTAGTTACTTTGCCTTAATGGGATAGTTCACCCAAAAATGAAAACTTTTGACAGATTTTGTTCGAAATGACGTCACAACAGTTCATTCTTCGATTTCTCTTGAAATATATTGTCTACACCTCAGATGGCCTTACATTGTAAAAAAAAAAAAAAATTATATTATCCATGATGTTCAAAGGGAGCTGTTATCTTTGTTTTGACATGGACAACATTCAACTTAGATAATCTGTCCAGAACCTGATCATTATGTTTTGACAGTGATGTAGATTAGACTCAACTGAACTTTTACCATTCATAATGTGTAAGGAAAAGATAAGAAACGTCACATTTTTTTCTTATCTTAATCGTTAAATCTTTGAATCTCATCTCAAAAAGTCAGATTACCTTATTCTATTGATTAATAAAGCAGAAAGTCATGAAAGGCCCCATATTACATTGATTTTAGCTTGATTAAGGTTTAGTTTTAGTTTTAGTTTTAGTCATAGTCTTTTGACTAAAATGCCATTTAGTTTTAGTCATATTTTAGTCATCTGAATTGTTTTTAGTTTTAGTCTAGTTTTAGTCGACTAAATATCATAGGATTTTAGTAGACTAAATCTACAGTAAATTTAGTCGGCTAAAATCTAATGGGTTTAGTTACAGTGCATTTATTAAGCATTTCTCTAAAATTTCCAAACTCATTATATTAAGGTTTTATCATGATAGACACCGATTTAACTGTGGTAACACAACATGCCTTCATATTAAAATGAAATAAAACCACTTCTCATAAAGAACAAGAACATGGTATTCTTTTTAATGAAATACCAATGGTTATATAGGCTAATTATGAATTCTTTATAGCAACTTGTTTACCATATTCTTCATTCTTAGTGTGTGATTTTCTGTCTTTCTTTTGTTGCTTGATTAACACCAATGACTCGAACAATAGCAACTAAATTAGGCTGCTGTCCCTTTAAAACTGGATGCATGGATGCAATGTACTGATACACGTTCTCCCTGCTGTTTACATTTACTTGAGACGTAATTAACTGTGTTTACGTGAATACTCGTCAAAACGGACAATTCAACATCATTTTGTGTGTAATTCTCTGTTCATGCGATGCGAAAGAGTACTCACGCGCTGTGAGACGCGCTTTCTGTGTGTATGCTTCAGTCTCTGCGCTCAGAAAACGGGACCGAATTGAGTTCTCTCTTGCGTCGTCAGATTTATCCATATGTCTGCTCTTCTCTTACTCCCACATATTGACATTTTTGAACGTTTTATGCGACGTGCAGCAAGTGTATGTTAGCTCATGTCCCGCCGGTTTATATGTAT
>NW_015661881.1:611946-613052 GCF_001515625.1 Sinocyclocheilus rhinocerous | reverse complement strand
TTATGCATTCTTTATAGCAACTTGTTTACCATATTCTTCATTCTTTCAAGCAGACATATGTATCTCTTACACCCACATATTGACATTTTTTAACGTTTTATGCGACGTGCAGCAAGTGTATGTTAGCTCATGTCCCGCCGGTTTATATGTATGCACGCATCTAACCTCCGAACCACGGAGATTGGAACCACGCAGCAGATTCGTTCTGAATGAATCTCTTCCCAAATCGTCCCTCCCTAACATTTTCGGCTCGTTTTTATTCATTGACGAAAATGTCAATAGATTTATGTCATAGTTTTTGTCATTCAAAATGAGTTTTAGTTCGTTATCATCTCGTTGTCGTCAGTGAAAAAAATGTTGTTGACAAATTATTACGAAAATTAACACTGGAGTGCACATGTGATTTTATACAACAGTTCAGTAAATAAGTTAATATTGTGCAATATTTTAAACACAATATTGTGTGTTTTTGTTCAATTTTGCCTGCGAAAATATTACTTAAAAAAACCACAGCAGGATTGTTGTGCGTCTCCGAGCAACACAGCGGTGTTTATTCTCTGAATGAATCTGCATTTTGAACGAATCGTGTGAACCAATCAGTAGCCCATTCATAAACAGAGCCATTTACTTCATTCCTGAATGAATCAGCCGTTTGAACGAATCTAATTTAACGCCACCTGTTGGTAGTTTTAGTTTCTTGTTTAGAGTATAATTTCATTCATTAAAAAAATTAATTAATTAATAAACATTAAAGGAATAGTTTACCATAAATAAATAAATTCTGTCATCATTTACTCGCCCTCATGTTGTTTCAAACCTGGATGACTTACTTTCTTTTGCACAACATAAAAGAAGGTATTTTGAATACTGTTGGTAACTAAGCTGTTTTGGTCACTAGTGACTTTCATTGCATGAACAAAAAACACAGAGATGTTTCTCAAATTATCTTCTTTTATGTTCCATACTTTGTTAGGCCATTGTAGCCTAAATATTTAACACAATAATAGCTTTAAATTGTCTTTTGGCTGTATTTTCACAGCCAAATTTAGTTTGCGATTAATTAGATTAATTAATCGCAGCACCCTGTAATTAATTAGATTTAAAAA
>NW_015661881.1:604703-608535 GCF_001515625.1 Sinocyclocheilus rhinocerous | reverse complement strand
CTTCAGAAACCCTCCACCTTCCCCAGCTCCACCTGTATAGATCTGCTACGAGGTGATTCATATATGCTATTTGGGGGTTATTTCATGTATGTTATATTTGCAGCAGCAATATTTCTTACATGCTGACAGCAGCATGTTGTGGATGTTTTGACAGTAGCAAGTCTCGGTACTTGCTCTGCCACAGCAGCAGCAGCAGCGTAGCAGATCTATTCCGCCAAGACCAAATACATTAACATTGTCATGTACATTACCATGCCAGTCCCTCCGAGAGTTGTCATGACAGAAATATATATGTATATATATATACAAACGGCATTCTATTTTAGTTCAAGACTGAGGTGTTTCTATTTATGACTGTGATTGACAGTTTCAATATGTGCTCCAAAGCACACTTATCATGTTCCAGTTTCAATACAAGTTAAATTAATTAGTTTGCTAATCGTGACATGACGTATTTCAGTACTGATGCTTTACGTGATTTGATTATCTCATCATCTTTTTAGGACTATGAGTTCCTGTACAAGAGCGGCGTCAGCTGTATCTTCGGCCCAGGGACCAGAATTCCTCAAGCTGCGGTGGAAGTTCTTGACAGCATTGAAAAAAGCCTGGAGAAGAACCGACAGACCATGTAACCACAGAACAATCACACTAACATCTCTAGACGCACTTCAGCTAAAGACAGCAATTCAATAGGTTGACTGAGAAAAAGCAGAAAACGTTTGATATTCCAACAATTATCACAGCACAGTGTAATCAGTATGAAATCGACTCTCATCAGAGTTGTGTTTGATTGAAAACGTGTTAAAGCAGTCTTTGATTTTGTCTAAAATGTGTATAGTTTGACATAATGCATTAAAATCAATATGTTGATGTGGTCACCAGCGCTTTTCTTACATCATTATTTGCTATTTCAACCCATAATTTCATAATCTTCTCTCATCAGAGTGAAGCTGTTTTATTGTTTTATTCAACAATACCATAAACACTGGAACTTAACTTGGATAATGTATTTTATATATACAGTAATAGAAGCTTTCTGTCTTTTCTCAAAGTGTGTACTTATAGACTTATTGTACAACGTATTGTGTGTGATCTTATTGAGCAACATCTGTTTCAGCTTTCAGTAAAAATGAGCATGTGGATGTTGAGATCTGTGAGATTTTATGTCTAATCTAGTATAAGTCCATATGAAACAATAAACCCTGAAAGTGAGCGGCCACATCTGCTTCCTGTGACTGCCTTTTGGCTGATTTTATTATGTTAATGTTTTGTAATTCACTCATAAACCTTGCTTTAAGTAGCAATGCTCTTGTGAAGGAAACTCAGTTTAAGGAATAGTTCACCCAAAAATGAAAATTTGCTGAAAATTTACTAACTCTCGGGCTATCCAAGATGTAAAAGAGTTTGTTTCTTCATTGTAACAGATTTGGAGAAATTTAGCATTAAACACACTTGCTCACCAATGGATCCGTTACAGTGAATGGGTGCCGTCAGAGTGAGAGTCCGAACAGCTGATAAAAAGATCACAATAATCCACAAGTAATCCACACGACTCACTTCACAAGATGTTAATTGTTGGACTGGAGTCAAGTCGCTTTATGCTGGTAATTTCTCAATTTCTTTTTTTTGATCTTTTCATCTTAAACGGGAGCAAATCTCAGCGGTCACTTCACATAATCCTCATGGTCATAATGGCCACCTGCCAGCATGTTTAGACCCCATGTAGCGTTTGTCCGATGTGATGCTTCCCCTCAAACACAAAAACAAAAAAAAACACATGCCTCTAACTTGATTTTTCCAAACAACAACAAACCGAGTATGACAGGAAATGTGATTCAGTCTGACATTTTGTTCACATGTCTCATGGGCTGTGAGCTTTGCAGAAGCCGCTATAGTCACTCCTGCTGTGGGCCTGTTTATGTTGTTGACAACAGTTTAAAAATATTTTCATCTATTCAGTGTGTGATCATGTAATATGTTGCTAAAATGTTCCAAGACAGACATTGGAATAACATTCAGCAAATGGTTTAGGCTTTTTTTTTTATGGTGTTTTTGTTTAAACATTATTTTTAGGCTTAGATTTTAATCTTATTTTTAGACTTTTTTTTTTTTTTCGAATTTATCTATATTTTTAGAAAATGAAAACATCTTGTATAAAATACAAGATACAAGTATGAATGAGATTTTCTTTTTTTAAATGTTGCATGAATTCAAACATTTTTTCCATGTTAATCATACAGAACAGATCACTTTCAGTAAATGATGAATATATATTATAAATATTTTTTGTATCTGTGACCTAATGAATTTTCTAGCTTACTGGGAAAATGGCATAGAGGCCAAAGCAACTGCAAGTGCAAAATATGCATTTTTGTGTACTTTGGGTTACAAGGGGTTAGTGAGATGTAGAATATTCAAACTAGAGATTCTCAAAGGAATGCTATAGTGGACACATCCAGATTTCATTCTTCTATGTTTTTTGGATGGCTCCTCAAGAAAGGCAAAGTACATGCATTCTTGATTGTAACAGCAATGCAACCTTGAAAATCCAGTGGTAAACTTCGCTTTTTTTTTTTTACTTAAAGTAACCTAAAGTAAAATGGTTAAACAACCTGATTTTCTTAACTAGTAGTTTCCCAGAACCATTTTTTGGGGGAAAAGAGAGTCAATATTAATGTTTGGATCTCTTTGTGTTTAAAAAAAGCAACATTTAGGAAGCATCAAATCCTAAGTATCATATTTGTGTACAAACATCAGATCAACATCTTTAAAAGAGGATTCACATACATTCTTCTTTTCACTGAATTCACAAAAAAAGAATGAATTAAGTCACTGAAAAGTATTAATCAGGTGAGTCAATGATTTAGTGACCTATTCATAATTTATAGCATATTATGCTATTTTCTTTTTAGCCACTCTGATCTCCTTTGTTAGTCTGTTCCTGGCCTGGTTATACAAGATTTTATCCCCACTTCTGTAAGCATCCTCTTTGGCGTGACAAAGCTGTTTGAGTTTCCCTGTAAACCACGGTTTATCATTATTAAATTATAAGAATGTCCAGGTGGGGATGCACATATCCTCACAGAAACTGATATATGAAGTTATAGTCTCCGTGAGCTTGTCCAGATCGGTGGCAGCAGCTTCAAAAACACTCCAATCAGTGAGGTCGAAACAGGCTTGTAAATCCCGCTCCGCTTCATTAGTCCATCTTTTAACAGTCCTTAAAACAGGTTTAGCTGTATCAGTTTCTGCCTGTAGGTCGGTATAAGATGAACCAAACAGTGATCAGAGAGCCCCAAAGCTGCTCGTGGGACAGAGTGATATGCATCCTTTATTGCTGTGTAACAGTGATCCAAAATAGTGCTGTCTCTGGTGGGACACGTAATGTGCTGCTTGTATTTTGGCAGTTCACGGGAGAGATTGGCTTTATTAAAGTCCAGCTGAAAGCTTTCCCATACAATAAATTGCAATTGGGACATGTGTCAACTTGCCATTTAATGAATAGGATCGCTATAAGAGTTTAGTGGGATGATTGTCCATTTACCACTTAAAGTGTTCCCATACAATAAATTGCAAGTGGGATCTGTGTCCATTTGCAATTTATTAAATGGGATTGCTAAAATAGGTTAGTGGGATAATTGTCCACAATCCCATTGAATAAACTGCAAGTGGGATGTGTGTCCACATTCAATAAATGGCAAGGAATTGGTATAATGGGTAAGGGTGGCATGTCCATTTCCAACTTATTCAATGGGCCCCAGATAGGAGGTTCGTGAACAGTGGAATTTTGGCACCAAAGTAGATGCTTCTGAATCGGGGGGCCTTCTGAATG
>NW_015661881.1:597120-602722 GCF_001515625.1 Sinocyclocheilus rhinocerous | reverse complement strand
ATAAACCCTGAAAGTGAGCGGCCACATCTGCTTCCTGTGACTGCCTATTGGCTGATTTTATTATGTTAATGTTTTGTAATTCACTCATAAACCTTGCTTTAAGTAGCAATGCTCTTGTGAAGGAAACTCAGTTTAAGGAATAGTTCACCCAAAAATGAAAATTTGCTGAAAATTTACTAACTCTCGGGCTATCCAAGATGTAAAAGAGTTTGTTTCTTCATTGTAACAGATTTGGAGAAATTTAGCATTAAACACACTTGCTCACCAATGGATCCGTTACAGTGAATGGGTGCCGTCAGAGTGAGAGTCCGAACAGCTGATAAAAAGATCACAATAATCCACAAGTAATCCACACGACTCACTTCACAAGATGTTAATTGTTGGACTGGAGTCAAGTCGCTTTATGCTGGTAATTTCTCAATTTCTTTTTTTTGATCTTTTCATCTTAAACGGGAGCAAATCTCAGCGGTCACTTCACATAATCCTCATGGTCATAATGGCCACCTGCCAGCATGTTTAGACCCCATGTAGCGTTTGTCCGATGTGATGCTTCCCCTCAAACACAAAAACAAAAAAAAACACATGCCTCTAACTTGATTTTTCCAAACAACAACAAACCGAGTATGACAGGAAATGTGATTCAGTCTGACATTTTGTTCACATGTCTCATGGGCTGTGAGCTTTGCAGAAGCCGCTATAGTCACTCCTGCTGTGGGCCTGTTTATGTTGTTGACAACAGTTTAAAAATATTTTCATCTATTCAGTGTGTGATCATGTAATATGTTGCTAAAATGTTCCAAGACAGACATTGGAATAACATTCAGCAAATGGTTTAGGCTTTTTTTTTTATGGTGTTTTTGTTTAAACATTATTTTTAGGCTTAGATTTTAATCTTATTTTTAGACTTTTTTTTTTTTTTAGAATTTATCTATATTTTTAGAAAATGAAAACATCTTGTATAAAATACAAGATTTTTACAAGTATGAGATTTTCTTTTTTTAAATGTTGCATGAATTCAAACATTTTTTCCATGTTAATCATACAGAACAGATCACTTTCAGTAAATGATGAATATATATTATAAATATTTTTTGTATCTGTGACCTAATGAATTTTCTAGCTTACTGGGAAAATGGCATAGAGGCCAAAGCAACTGCAAGTGCAAAATATGCATTTTTGTGTACTTTGGGTTACAAGGGGTTAGTGAGATGTAGAATATTCAAACTAGAGATTCTCAAAGGAATGCTATAGTGGACACATCCAGATTTCATTCTTCTATGTTTTTTGGATGGCTCCTCAAGAAAGGCAAAGTACATGCATTCTTGATTGTAACAGCAATGCAACCTTGAAAATCCAGTGGTAAACTTCGCTTTTTTTTTTTTACTTAAAGTAACCTAAAGTAAAATGGTTAAACAACCTGATTTTCTTAACTAGTAGTTTCCCAGAACCATTTTTTGGGGGAAAAGAGAGTCAATATTAATGTTTGGATCTCTTTGTGTTTAAAAAAAGCAAAATTTAGGAAGCATCAAATCCTAAGTATCATATTTGTGTACAAACATCAGATCAACATCTTTAAAAGAGGATTCACATACATTCTTCTTTTCACTGAATTCACAAAAAAAGAATGAATTAAGTCACTGAAAAGTATTAATCAGGTGAGTCAATGATTTAGTGACCTATTCATAATTTATAGCATATTATGCTATTTCATATTTATAGTGTAATTTCATTTATTACCCCCAACATTTCAAATTTCTGTATTCATAATATTTTATGTTTAAAACATTAGTCTCATAACATTATTTATGCAAGTGTAGCGGCAGTGTAAATGCATTCCTTGCATCTCCGAGCTGCATTAAACCTACTGTGTAAATACATCTAAATGCCACTTCAGATGCAGCTTCTGTGTGCTTACACGTATTAGTACCTTAAAGGTATTTATTAGTACCTTTTGAAAGAGAACCAACCCAGTGAAAGTTTTGTACTTGGAGTGTATGGAAAAAGAAAGGAAGCAATACATATTATTTATATATGAATTGTACATAACTAATCAGAAATTTTGAGGACTATTGTGAAAACAACTATGCAGAATATAGGCCTATTAAATTTCCCTATGACATCAGTAGCTTTTGACATGACTCTTTGATGACTCTTTGATTTTCTCTGATGCCAAACAGATATTGAATGCAGTGAGCCAGCATGTTTATCAAACACTTCAATCTGAAACACTCACATATAATAACAGAGGGGGAGAGCATGCTGTTTTTATCTTTATTGTATAGTGTTTTTCAGTTTGAATACATGTATAGTGTAGAATACATTTCAGTATAGTGTTTTCTGCGTAAAAATAAGGGTCGTTTTTGACTTTGGTCTAAAGTTTAGACTAAACAAAGAGTCTTAACTAGTAGTTTCCCAGAACCATTTTTTGGGGGAAAAGAGAGTCAATATTAATGTTTGGATCTCTTTGTGTTTAAAAAAAGCAACATTTAGGAAGCATCAAATCCTAAGTATCATATTTGTGTACAAACATCAGATCAACATCTTTAAAAGAGGATTCACATACATTCTTCTTTTCACTGAATTCACAAAAAAAGAATGAATTAAGTCACTGAAAAGTATTAATCAGGTGAGTCAATGATTTAGTGACCTATTCATAATTTATAGCATATTATGCTATTTCATATTTATAGTGTAATTTCATTTATTACCCCCAACATTTCAAATTTCTGTATTCATAATATTTTATGTTTAAAACATTAGTCTCATAACATTATTTATGCAAGTGTAGCGGCAGTGTAAATGCATTCCTTGCATCTCCGAGCTGCATTAAACCTACTGTGTAAATACATCTAAATGCCACTTCAGATGCAGCTTCTGTGCCACCTCTGGATTTTGTAGTTACTGATTTCGTTTGATTGGTAACAGCCCTATAGTGTCTCATTATTTGAATTGCATGTATTCAATAAAAGCGGGTGGAACCATAAAAAAAAAGTTAAAAAGCTGCCCTTATAAAATGCTGTCAAATATATTTTTTTAAAATGCCCCAGGAAATCTATTTAAGATGGCAAATGTCACCCCTTAATCGAAAAGTTCATTTCTGTCACTGCTCGTAGTTTTGGGATTATTTTTCAGTTTCTATCCTGGCTTCACTGAATCCTTCTTTTAATAGAAATGGCCACACTAAGAATCAGTAGTTTTCAGGTAAATTGTGATTGTACTATATATTCTATAGCACAAAATAAACAGTGATAAATAATTGCAGTCATTGATTGGTTTTCTTTAAGCACTTTGATATTTCATTGTGAAACCCAGTCAACCCAGTTTTAAAATTAGTCTTCAAGAAAATCTCAGTTCTTAGAATCAAGCCTTTGAAAGGCTTTCAGAGGGGATTATGCGTGCTGCTGTCAATACCGGCCATTAGTCGAGCGCTCGCACACCTCCTCAATGGTGAGTTATTTTAGCTGGATAAACCTGTTATCTGTGGAAGAGTGATGGTTAGAGGTGAGCACATGCGAGTGAGGGTCATCTTCACCGGCGTAAGCTCTGATTGTCATGGTAATGCACAGATCGTGGGGCAATGTGTTCTGCAGCAGAGATTAATCATTCAAATTCAAATATCCAGATCTTATTGAAAGTTTCAACTTGCAGTATGGATCGGGGCTGATGCATATTGCTTTAATGCTGATCTTTATTACCAGTGTTTTGTAAGCTGAACATTTTTAATAGATTCTCTGATGTACAGTGTGGGAAGTGTCACCCTTGACTTTTCCCTGTAACTCTACATGGGTTTTCATATATTTTAAGTGAACCTTTTGATGCATGCTTAATGATTTGTTGCTTTATTAACATTTCTGTTTTTGAGTTCCCAGCATCCCTGCTGCACCCATATGATAAACGGAAACATAGTTTCATAATGTTTTATATTCTCTGTTGTGTGTTGTGTATGTACAGTTTTATCTGACCCTAAATCTTTTTTCTTCCTTCTTTCTCTTCTGTTATTGCTGTACAATAAGGTCGGTAATAATGCGGTGCAATCTCACTGTAAAAATAACACAATGATGCTGCCATCTTTTTTAAAGTCATTTTTCTCTCTTGTAATGTGGCTCTAAAGTGCAGGTAAAAATTGCAATTTTGTGACCACCCTCTAAAAAATAGTGGATTACTCTGTAAATATTCATTCTTTTTCACTTATGTATTTTTTTTTCATCAGGAAAAAAATGACACATTTTTTTTTATATTTTGACAGGGATATATTGACAGGGATATCTGATTGAGTTGATACATTAGGACCCATTTGTATATATAAGTATTTACAAGTGTGTATATTTATTATTTAAATGAACATTATAATTAACACAAATCATTAGCTCTGTATTAATTATCACATTATTTGTGTTTTATAATTACGCATTAGATCTATAAAAAAAAAAAATTATGTTTTATAAACAGTTGACTGAACGGAAAGTTGAGTGTAATGAACGCAGGACATATTTAAGCATGGATGTGGTTCGAAGCAATGCGGTGTGATGTGTTGCAGCCCAGTGGCTAATATTAAAGAGAGTGTAATCGAAACATCATGTGACGTGAGGAAGGTGAGAATTAGTGGTGTGAAACTCTGTCGTGGCATTGCATGGACAGATCTAGGTCAGTATAAAATGAAAAATCTTATCATCCATGGTTTTTCCTCATATTTCCTCTTACCGGCTGTGACTGAAATAGACATGACTCTTCGCCTTCGCTTGCTGCAGTCCTCATAACACAGTCTTCTGCAATAATGCCAATAAAGTATTAAAACATGTTCCATGTTCTTACAGGCAGCCGGAGTCTGATGCCAAACAGATATTGAATGCAGTGAGCCAGCATGTTTATCAAACACTTCAATCTGAAACACTCACATATAATAACAGAGGGGGAGAGCATGCTGTTTTTATCTTTATTGTATAGTGTTTTTCAGTTTGAATACATGTATAGTGTAGAATACATTTCAGTATAGTGTTTTCTGCGTAAAAATAAGGGTCGTTTTTGACTTTGGTCTAAAGTTTAGACTAAACAAAGAGCAGAAGGGCTTATTGAAAAATGCTAATTCATTCTCTGCCAGCAGGTGGCGCTTTTCGACAGGAATATAGCCGTTTCCCCCGTAACTGCAGTAAACAAAGCACCGCAGCACCTGACTTTGAAACTTGCAGTTATCTGCTCGCAGGTGATCGGAGGATATTGTGTTTTCACACAAGTGTTGTTTGATAATGCATTGAGTTTGTGTTCATTGATGCATCAACTTTGATTGTGCTGAAAGCATTCTGTTATGTCTCACCAATGTATGTGTTCATTTGCTTGGGTCTGGAGACCAAGTATGGTGGATGGATGGCCACCAGATTGAGACCCTGTTATGGCCAGCCCATGCAATCTCCAGACCTGAACCCCACTGAAAACCTCTGGGATGTGAGCAAGAGGAAGATGGATGGTCACATATGGGATTACATCTCTGCCACAATTCTGCGCGGGAAAGATCATATTTTGAGCAGGCAAAAGTGCGTTTTGCACGCGCACAAACTGAGTTTTGTGGAGAAAATGTTTGTCTCGCAAAGAAGAAAGTATTTTGAGC
>NW_015661881.1:586044-596884 GCF_001515625.1 Sinocyclocheilus rhinocerous | reverse complement strand
ACTGTTTTTTTCCTCGTCTGCGGTGGAGGGAACGGAAGGAATGTTGTGATTGGTTGTCAAGGCAGCCAATCAGAATTTAGCAGCCTCTGTCTCTGATTGGCTGGAATTATGGCATATTGTAATGCTGGGTTGTGTTGAGCAAGCGAGCTGTTGGCATTTAGAGAGCACTGAGGGCGGGCATCAAGGGAGCAAGCTAGTGAAACGTTGCACGCGCAAAAGAGAAGGTCTGCACACATCCAAAAACGTATTTTAAATGCAAAATTGATTTTCGTGCGCTCGAAATACTTTTTTCTTTGTAAAACGAACATTATCTCAACAAAACTCAGATCGCGCACGTGCAAAATGCACTTTTGTGCGCTCAAAATATGATCTTTCGTGCGCAGAATTGTGGCAGAGATCTAAGCCTATAGTCACAAGCCATCAAACAAAGCTGAGCTTCTTGAATTTTTGCAGCAGGAGTAGCATAAAGTTACCCAACAAACGTGAAAGGCTGCAGTGCAAACACTCTCATCAATGCTGGGAAACAACCTGCATATCCTACAGCAAAGTGTTCTTTCCCAGTGATGACATGAAGGACTACAGTCTCAAACGACCTGGTAATGGCCACAGTGGAGTCATTGAAGCGAAAAAACACAGTACTTTTCATCAGAGCATCCACTTGTTCTTTGGCTGAATGTTTTTTTCTCTTTCCTGAGGATGGCAAAATCAATCAAACGGGTAAAAACAACAATTCAACATGTTTTCATTTAAGACGGCAAAATAAGGGGGATACAGGCACACCAAAAATAAATATGGGTCATTATAAAACTAAGTTTAGCAATAGTTCACCTGAAAATGACAATCCTGTCTCACTGTCATGTAGTTTCAAATCTGACTTTCTTTTTTCCCATGAAAACTAATTTGGACGCACATGTGCACTTCAAGTGGAGACAGAAATAATTGTGATTGTGAATCCAGAGCACACGAATGACCACACAAAATCATATTCATGAATAAGAAACTTGCAATTATGAATAACGTCACACTAGTTGTGCTGTTGGAATTGGTGTGTTGATTTGACCCACTGTAGTAACACTGATCTATAGATATTATATGTGATCATCTATATAATATATATGATAATATATATAATCTATATAAAGAAATCAGTGAACGGAAAGCAAGTCTGTAGTAAATTAATTAGTAAACATATACAATCACACTACAAAATGCAATAGTACAGTGAAAGTACTGTAAAAATTACTGTAATATATATATGAATTGTGTCTATATATATATATATATATATATATATATATATAGACACAATTCAATTACCTTCATAAAATTAAAAAAAATCAGATTTGACAAGCTTAACAAATCTTACATTTCTTAAATTTCACTTTGTGCCTCACACAAAGCTATCATATAACTTGAAGACTTGAAATATATACCGCATGGGCCATATGGACTAGTTTTATTATACTTTAATTGTGTTTTTTGGCTGTTGAGAAGTTTGGGAGTATAAATCACCATGCACCTAATAAAAGCATAAGCTTAAACTAATGCACAATATCTCTATTTGAGTTCCACGGAAGAAAGAAATTCATATGGGTTTTGCAGAATTTTCATTTTTTGGCGATCTGTTTGAATAAAGATCATGTATTTGAGTGTATTAGAATGCTGAAACAGTGCACTGAATGTGTCAGCGAAATGCCCTTTTTTATAATGAAAGATAACACCTAAACACCTCACTGATAATGTTACACAGCAATGCACTATGCCATACAATGTGATGATATGGAGTGGCATTGAAGCTTGTGGAATGAAAGGTTCATTCAAGAGTCCATGGACCACTCCATGTGCCTTCAACCGGGCAAAAATAGCTCAAAAGTTTCCACTATCAGTGTTCTGTACCGATTCACTCTTAAGAGTGCAAATCACAGGTCCCACTGATCAGTTGAGTCTCATTCTCCCTGCTCTTCTCTATTGATTGTTCCTCTGCTCCAGCTTTGGACTTGTTTGCATCGCACACTAGGTAGATGGCATTCTCCGGGTCGTTTTTGGCATCAGATGTACAGCAGATGTTGGATCTCCCGCAGAGGTGGCCCAACTGGTTGACTTCTTGTTTAAAGGTCTTGCTGAAGATATAGTAGATGAGCGGGTTGTATACAGTGGATGACTTGGCGAACAGACATGGTAACATGCTGACCTCAGGAGGGATCGAGTCACTGGGCCGGTAGAAGGACCACAGGCTGACGATGCCGTAAGGCGCCCAGCAGCCGACAAACCCAATGCTGATCAACACAGCGATCTGTAAAAGCAAAGAATAACACGTTCAGATCTGTTTTGGGGGCAGATGATGTTTGGTGTATGTTCTATACATATGTAAACCGAGGCATGTGGATTACTTGTAGATTAATGTGATGTTTTTATCAGCTGTTTGGACTCTTATTCTGACGGCACCCATTCACTGCAGAGGATCCATTGGTGAGCAAGTGAAGTAATTTCTCCAAATCTGTTCCCATGAAGAAACAAATATTGGCCTAACAATATTTTACTGTAAAATTACATGAAATACCCCATTAGATCATAGAGTAAGGGAACTTACTGTACACCAATTAACAGGATTTTACCATATCTTTCACCATTACATATATGATCATTTTTTACAGTGCAGGTTTGTTAGACATTAAGATTAGGAGGCAAGTTAGAGAAAAACATAATGACCATCAAAAACAATGTGGCCTATTTTGTGTCATGCAGTCTCTTTGTGAATACATTGACAATGCACAATATGAATGCTGAATGCATCGCTGTCTTTAAACAACCTTCAGATAATGTGAAGCTTCTATATATATATATATATATAATTTTGTGTTTTTTAGTTTGTTGAATATATCTCTGTTTTTTTTTTTGTTTATTCAGTTTTAGTTATTTTAGTACATCAACTTTAAATGAAAATGAGAAACTCTGCTTTGGCAACTAGCATTGGAAACACACGTAAATTCATACGTGTGCATTAAAACAGTGTCTCAGCAAATCATGTGACTAAATAATTTGCTCAGGCGATTGACCATTTCTTCCCAAAACTCCCTCAACTTCCATTTTTGCTTCTTTATTTGTGCCAGATTCCCTGGAAGTGACGAGTTGGATTCTTTTGATTCGGATTCTTCTCTTCTTTATTTGCAAATAGTTTTTTCAGTGTTCTGATGTTTTGCGTAATTTGCATAATTTAAATAACTGAAATGATTTAAGCAGCTTTTTGTTTAAGGCAGTAAGTTTGAATGCATGCACTAAACCCTGGAAAACATCTTGTGCGAAACATCTTGTGTGTTCCACAAAACATCAAGGTTTTAAACATCAAGATTAAATATTTCATATGTAAATATGTTTTTTAATATTTAAAGAAGTGTCTAATTGATGCCTGGCCACTGTGACCTAAACATAACTAGTAACTCGGATAATTGCATCTGCATCTGTCTTGCTGTTTTGTACACGTCTTGTATGAGTAATTGAGGATAAAGCCGTCAGCTAGAAAGCCTCTGATGCTCTTGAGTTTCAGATCACGTTCAGGTAAGCACATAATGTACAGATCTTATTTCATAATAGCAGTGTAGCTGGTGCGAACAGTAAATCAAACAGACTCACCACCATGAGCCGACGCTGCATCTTTATCATGTTGGGGATGTGGTTGCTGTCGTCCATAGTCTTGTAGGTAATGTATAGTTTCAGAGCAATAGCAGAGTAGCACGAGATGATGATGATGGCTGGGAGGATGAGGTTCATGAAGAAGATGGTGATGACAAAAGACTGGCTCTGTTCCTTCATGTCTCTCCAGGCCAGAGTACAGGACAGGCCAAAGGGCTCCGGGCCATATTTTCCCCAGCCAATCAAAGGAAAAATAGCCCAGAGCAGCGCGTACAGCCATGTGGTCGCCACAAGGATCTTTGCGTTCCTTTTGCTGATTTTCTCTTCTATGGAAAAAAAAAAACAGACAGTTAAAGTTGAAATAAAGGGGATCTGAATGCATAGGCAGTTTTTATATGTTGCTCTTTTATTTTTATTTTATATTTAGCATTTTATTGTCTTCCTTTAAGAATAATTTAACATAATCTAGTTTTGTATGACAATTTTCACCTCCTATCTTATTTATGAGCTGCTTTTTGTATCGTGACTGCCTGCTGCTAGTGGCTGTCAAAATGTGCAATTTGCTTATGAAGTGCCATACTTTTGTGCTTGTTTCCAAAAATGGAGCAAATGAATAGAACCATGTGGGCTGACTGTGGCTTGAAAGTCCGAAACATGAATACTTACAAAAGTATAAAATAAAGTTAAAGCAGAAATAACTTAACAATAACTGTTTCATTTCATTTCATTTCATGTTTTAACAATAACTTTCATGCTCAAGCATATATTTTTGATTTGATCACATTTGGTCAGATGATCCACAACAAATTATTTTATTTTAAAAGAACAGAGAATATTTGTCTTTCCTTGTTATTTTATTTTATTTTGTTTGTTTGTTTGTTTATTTATTTATTTATATTGATAGATACTCTAGGTAATTTTATTGTAGAGATATTTATCTTTGTAGTGGAGTAATTTCAAAACCCTAAAACTTCCTTTGTAGCACAATGTAGGTGTGCTTTTCCAGATTACAGATACACAAATAAGCTGAATCTGACATCTGGCACTAAATGCAAACATGAATAATAGATTGTTTCATTTGATGAAAACATGAGTAGTGCTTGCTCATGCAAAATTAGCCACTGTGATGCGACTGTGAAGTGTTCCGGTTGGTTGTTAGGCAATGCTATATGGTTTCTAGATTGTTGTTAGGGCATTCCATGTGATTGGCAATGGGTTGCTGGATGTTTTCTAGGGTTTTCTGGGTGGTTGTTTAATTTAACGGGCCTACTTAATGAGTTATTCTGGGTTGGTATCTCTTCCAGCTCTTTGTTAGCATTTGTCTAGCAATAAGAACAAACAAGAAATCTATTTGTTTCCCTCCACAGCAGTTATTCCCATGCCAAGTTTCATTTCAATAATTCAGTGTTTGTCTCCCAGCATGAGACAGCCAAAAAACTCTATTAAGATAGCTTTACTGAACTGTCATGTTGAGTTTGTGTGTAAATGACAACTATCTGCTGTAACAGAGCTCCCTAGCAGCTCTCAATGAGAACATGACCTCTTACAGAGCTGAAACCAGATCACTCCCTCTGTCAAACCATTACCGAAACCTTGCTTTGTTATGTTATAGTGGAATTAATCAGAAATTATTGGCTGTATTATATACATTTAATAAATTGATAATGTTCTATTTGGGGTCTCAGCGATATCAATTCCATTTAAAAAGTATGGTCAAATTAATATTCTGTGTTTAGTACAAGTTTAGCTCAATCAACAGCATTTGTGGCATAATATTGATTACAAAACTGATTACAAAACTGATTACGATTAGAGCAGAAATGTGAAGCTCATCATTTTATAAAAGCACCTGACTTCATTTTTTTCAGTTAAAATTGTGTATTATTTGAGGTGCAAAGCTGTTAAAATCATCCTTTTTACAGTTGTTTTAAGGTTTTCAGGTTAGTTTTTTATTTTTGTAGCTGATAACATGCATCAGACAAACGTCTGTACCTCTGAAATGTTCACCATTGTCATTCTCAACAGAACTTTGACATGGTAAGAAAAGATAATTGAACTCTCAGGAGCTCTGAGGTTGTACCTCTCATTTAGAAATCTATGCAGGACAGCTCTCAATGAGAACATGACCTCTTACAGAGCTGAAACCAGATCACTCCCTCTGTCAAACCATTACCGAAACCTTGCTTTGTTATGTTATAGTGGAATTAATCAGAAATTATTGGCTGTATTATATACATTTAATAAATTGATAATGTTCTATTTGGGGTCTCAGCGATATCAATTCCATTTAAAAAGTATGGTCAAATTAATATTCTGTGTTTAGTACAAGTTTAGCTCAATCAACAGCATTTGTGGCATAATATTGATTACAAAACTGATTACAAAACTGATTACGATTAGAGCAGAAATGTGAAGCTCATCATTTTATAAAAGCACCTGACTTCATTTTTTTCAGTTAAAATTGTGTATTATTTGAGGTGCAAAGCTGTTAAAATCATCCTTTTTACAGTTGTTTTAAGGTTTTCAGGTTAGTTTTTTATTTTTGTAGCTGATAACATGCATCAGACAAACGTCTGTACCTCTGAAATGTTCACCATTGTCATTCTCAACAGAACTTTGACATGGTAAGAAAAGATAATTGAACTCTCAGGAGCTCTGAGGTTGTACCACTCATTTAGAAATCTATGCAGGAGTCAGAATAAAAATAGGTCCATAGATAGAGCCCAGGGGAACTCACTGGGTGACTGGAGTGTTAAAGACACAATGAATCGAACAATAGCCATAATTGTCAGGGTCATCATGCTAGCTGCTCCAAAGAAAAATCCCATCAGGCCGTAGTACACACAGGTGACGTCTCCTCCTATCCAATGGTGGTTCCAAGCTGAGGCTACAGCCAGCGGGTACATGGTGACGGCTGCTCCCAGATCTGTCACAGCAAGATTTACACTCAAATACTCAGGGGGCTTCATGTGGTTTGACCGCTTGTATGCCATCACAAGAACCATCAAATTCCCCACAATGGAAAGAATTGCTGCATGTGAAAGACAAAAAGAAGAAATACATACCCAGATGAAAAACGCACTTCCGTAATGTACTTAAAATGCTCTATTTTCACACACTAATTTTGAACTAAATATAGTAAAAATTATTCTCTAGGCAGATGTAACCCCCTTTGTAATCCTTAACATTTTCATAAGTAACTGTAATTTAATTACATATTTTTTCTCAGTAACTGTAACTGTAACTGATTACAATTACTTTTATTTTGTAATTAAATTACGTAATTCCGTTACATGTAACTAGTTACTCCCCAACACTGGTTACCACTTGTAGTACACTTAAACCCTTCTTTCATACACTAGTACACTTAAATGTACTACAAGTGGAAAGTGGTAATAAAAAAAACGTTTATTACTGACCCTACACTTTTGAAAGATAATGCATGTGCACATTGTAGCGTGTTTCACTGCTGTGTGTGTGCACTTTGGATGGGATAAATGCAGAGCCACATGTCACTTCACTTTCACTTTTTTTCACTTTCACTTAACCATCCCGCTTTGTATAACACTAATTATATCGGTAATTCTCGATTCTGATTGGTCAGCTGCTGCACTATATATAATATATATATATATATATAATATTTTGTCAAGCATTCCAGCTTGCAGAAAATTTAGTACGTTCTTGTACTCAAGTAAATCTTTGAATGACTTTTACTTGAGTAAAAGAAAGAAAATAATAGATTTCTAATGTTATTAAGTATTAAATGATATTTAATATGAAACGTAGTGCAGTAAATGTACAATATTATGGTTTGGAATGTTGTGAAGTAAAGTTTTCTAAACTTTAGAAAAACACTCTGATAAAGTACAGACACTTGAAAAGTACTTTTACAGCGGAGTAAAAATACTTCACTACTGTCCACCTCTGCCAGCTTGTCTTGTCATGTATTATAATCGCTTTATTCTCACACATTAAAATAATTTAGATTTAATCCATGTATTACATTAAAATTGAATTTCCATTTATTTATTTTGACAGAAAATATATGACATACTGTGTTTTGATTTTGTGATAATGACTGGCTGACTATATCCATCTTTATCACTTACACTTTCTTCCATATATGCTGAGAAAATGCAAGATGCTGTATTATATCTATATATGAATTTTATTTGGATTTTTAATTCTTTTATATTAGTGCATATTGTGCACTGCATTTATCTTATGCATTTGGCCGACACTTTTATCCAAAGTGAAATGCATTGCATTCAAGGTTCATTTTATCAGTCCATATCCCACATTCCTGGCATTGCTAGTCTCCTTTTAACCTACAGATCTTATTATATAGTGTTTTGTTCGGAGCAAATGTTCGGATCAAATCCCAAAGACAAATTCCTCCTGTAATCTTATGTAACCCCATCGTCAAACAGTCTCTCGTGTCCTTACTTTGTGTCTCAGCCTCACTTTTATCTCAGTAACCTGTCATCTTGCCTCCTCTATAACCTTCTTGTTTTGCCCTTCAGCAATGTGTAGTTACACAGAGCTGTCGAGATGCTTTATCACCAGTTTACACAGCTTTACAGCTTTAGACTGCATTTTTAGCAGTATATAATAACTATGGACTTACATTTACTGTATGAATTTGGCAGGCATTTTATCTAAAAGCAATTATATTGCATTCAAGACATACAGTATGCATATATTAATCACTTCATGCATTCAGGAATTGAACCCATGTCCTTGGAGTTACTAGCGTCACACTACATTTGAAGCTATAAGGACAACTTAGAACATGTTTTACACAACAATCAATGAAGGTCTAATGGGGTGAATGTCACATAACCACGGAACATGTTTTACATAGCCTAATGGAATTTTAATCTTAAATAATTGTAAAAAATATTTTAGATTTTTTTTTTTTGCATTGCATCCTCACTGATTCTTATTACTGTAATGTGATAAAAATCTAATTTTCATTTCTGACTACATTTAAAAAGATGAACTATTTGTCAATCATAGTAGTATTTTTATGCTTATTTAAATAAAAATTATAAATAAATAAAAATCTATTACCGCATCATACAGTACTGACTGATGTTCTAATTTAAATGTAAAACCCACATCCTGTACAAACTCATGAGAAATTTCCAATAAGTCCTAAGCAAGTTTTCGGTTGGTTTCAGTTCTAACCCCACATACTGTATGAGCTAACGTGGCTGAATGTTCCTAGCATTGTCAGGATTGATCTGTGCAGTGCCAGTGAAATCCTTTATTCTTCATCGTTGACTGATGGATATGTGGATTACATCTAATACAAGCCATCTGTAATCATACATTTGAAAGCATTACATGTGAGTCTATAGGATCTCCCTGCAGCAGAAAACAGATCTGCTCCAGATTTCTGCGTATATGTCTCACTGTGCCATTTACAACACGATTTTCTAATAGAAAATTGGACTCTGCATAGAATACTGAAAAAAGACTTGATATATACAGTCTGCTCTGGTGACCTGGAGGTCTCGGAGGTTGTGCTTCATCTTTGAGAAGAGAAAGTCAAGACTGGTTTTGCAAAGATGATAGAGACCCATCAGTCTTTTCATCCTTGGAGTAATGACATGGATGATTACTCTGTCCTCAGACAAACATCATTTTCACTTGCCTCTGACACAACTGCATTGTTCACAGTTAAACCTACTGATCAGTTAAAATAAGCCTGGTCTCTGTACGATTACATATACTTATATTACTGTATCTCGAAATCCATGACACAACGTTTTATTTTAATATTTTAATATCTTAGCACTAACAAAAAGCCAGTGACCAACCATTATTACCCAGAAAAAAGAAAGCTAATTGAACCCAGCATATATAGTGAGCATGTTGTCACAATGGAAACTGCCATTAAGATATAAACAGTAAGACAACTTGACTCTCTCTATATAAATATTAAAAGAGTGAATGAGACTAATCATTGATTTCTATCGATTATTGGAGGAAAACAAATAGATTTCTTGTTCTTATCAACAAAGGATGGGAGAGAATGAGAGAATGCAAACTTTTTTACTCCAATCTATTGTTGCAAGTAAATTTCACATACAAAAGTATCACGTGATTGTTTTTTTGTTGTTGTTGGTTTGTTTGTTTACTTGTATACCCAAAAAGGATGATTTTGGAGGTTTACACTGTAAAAAGTGGTAACCTGCTATTATTACCGTAAAGAACTATTTCTACCTGATTTAACCCACAAAAATTGTTTTATTGGTGTAAATTAATAGCCCCGGTTTCTCCTAAATAAAAAGTACCAAACACTGCGTTTTCAGAATAACTACCCCTTTTGAGTCATTAGGTAAGAAGTTTAATTAATCCGTTTGGAAACACACAGACTCACTATTACGCGCCAGAAACGGTAACCAAAAAAAGTTGGAGATCCAGTAACGCAATCTTACCGATGAGCAGCAGGAACGCACCAACTCCATAATCCACAGCAGGTGATAGTTTAGAGGAATAAATATCCATGTGAACAAGTGAGATGTGTTCTTCAGCGGGACGAGATGTTAATTGCCAGAAAGAAACGCGCTCGACATGGATCGGTGCGATTTGGAAAAAGTTTAGAGAAAATATATGCGTTGCGAAATTGCACTGGAACAAGAAGCTATAGCTAGACGATCCACACTGCTGTCCGGTGTCAGAAACATCTGATGTCCAACCAGGGGCGTAGCCATCATTTCAGAAGTGAGGGGGACAGAAATTTTATATATATATATATATATATATATATCCTGTCTCTTTGAATTTAAATCTATATTTATTCACCCCGGCTCTTGAAAACCTCTATGCGAACACACTTGCCCGAAAAAGTGCGGGGGACGAATTTACGTGATATCAAAAGTGAGGAGGTACACGTCCCCCGCGTCCCCCGCGTAATCTACGCCCCTGTGTCCAACAGAGATAAAGAACGCGATTAAATGAAGCCCCCACCTCAACAACAAACCGAGAAAATGAAGCGATGCCGTTGTTTTTGCTCAATAACAGAAGAACTCGCCATGAGAGGTTACTGGTGCGCACTGAACGCCCTCAATCCAGCGTCTGATACTACATCTCTACATGGGTCCGCTTCATTAAAGTCCTCAAAAGGAGAAGGACCACACTTAAGTCCTGCGTTAGGATAGATAGATAGATAGATAGATAGATAGATAGATTTTTTATA
>NW_015661881.1:576492-586023 GCF_001515625.1 Sinocyclocheilus rhinocerous | reverse complement strand
TATATATATATATATAGAGAGAGAGAGAGGTCTATAACTACTGTTATTCTGTTTGTTTTGGAGAATCAAAGTCATATCTCATACAAGTGCATTACTGTCACTGTACAATAGCCATAAATTGCAATCATGCATCCTCACAAAACACACTTGATTACAGAAACAGAAAACACAGAAAGAAATAAGTAGCTGATTCTTCTTTGCATTTAGGCAATTAAATCAAATAAAATTAGCAAGCTTCAGATGTCACAGTTTTTTTAAATTAAACAAACTGGGACTTTCATCCTAAAATAAAAAATGAATAATCAAATCTGGAGCCATTTTAAAGTATAGGGCACCAAGGCAATTATATGTTATTCTGAGATTGAGATATCTGAGAGTTTCAGCACATTTGGTTTGTGTGCACAGCAGGAGTGACACAAATTATGCAATAACAGCACAATGCTTTGAGGAAATTTTTGAGCACCGTTCACAATTAAAGCTACGTTTTTCATCTGCAATCTCATGTTTATTTCTTTAGCTGGCTCTTGTAGCAGAGACCTGTGGGTGTACTGTGGTGGTTAACGGAATACTTCGCTCAAAAATAAAAATTTTCTGAAAAAATATTCACCCTCAGGCCATCCAAGTTGTAGATGAGTTTGTATGTTCAGAGCAGATTTGAAGAAATTTAACATTACATCTACAACATTACACTTGCTCACCAGTGGATCCTCTGCAGTGAATGGGTGCTATCTGAATGAAACTGATTTCTGATGATGGATTTGTTTATTACAAACACAACAGCAATATTATGCAACATTATGGATTATGGACTTGTATTTTAACTGGAAGCAATGGTTTGAAAAACATCTTTATGATAAACTGGCTTCTTACAAATATGCAGCTTTTCACAAGATGTTAATTGATCGACTGGAGTAGTGTGGATTACTTGTGGATTATTGTGATGTTTTTATCAGTTTGGCCTTTCATTCTGACGGCACCCATTCACTGCAGAGGATCCATTGGGGAGCAATTGATGTAATGCTAAATTTCTCCAAATCTGGTCAGATGAAGAAACAAACTCTTTTACATGTTGGATGGCCTAAGGGTGAGGAAATTTCTGCAAATTGTAAATTTTGGGGTGAACTTTTTCTTCAATTACACTTCTCATTTCTGTAGGCTACCAGTTGTATGCGTTGATGCGTTTCAACCTTTCTGTGTCTTCACTTATGCAGTCCTATTGCTGTGGACACTACCTCCTCAAAGGACATCTAAAAACCTCCTTTGCATATTATTATTTTAGTTTTTCCTTCCTAATAACACATTTGCATGACTCATTTACCTTTGATCAATAACGTTGAATTATTCATAACTCTTATCTCTGAATTCATTAGTGGAAACAGTAGCTTACTAATTAACTGGATTTAGCATCTTACATCTGGTGTTATGCAAGTATGCACTATATCTGTTTATGTGTGGTAATTTGGAAAACTTTTTAAAATAAAAAATAAAAAGTTGAAAATAGGCTTGGACATATGCTGCATATGTCATTTTAGTCAGTTTTATAGTCTCTTATTATTATAAATGCATTAAATGAATACATTTAAGAATTTACATGAATGGGGGTGCATGCATTAAAAAAGGCTAGAAACGGCGCCCCTATAGAGCTATAGAGCTTCAGGGTGAAGGTAAAGTCATAAGAATACAATCTACTGACATTTGTTATGACATCTGCTTTGAACATTACAATTGCTCATTATATCTTTGGTTATCTCAATAAGTAAATCCACTTCACCTGTTAATTACTCTTTAACAATGATATAGCTGTAGCCACGCAAAAACAGGAGTTCAGAGACAAAAATCTAAAGATGGCTGCGCATTTGTTTCTATGAGCTATAAGGTCTATAAAAAAGCCCCTGGAATTCAATTTAAAGGAATAGTTAGGAATATAGTATGGGACAATACTATGGAAGTTAAAGGGTTAGTTCACCCAAAAATGAAAATTCTGTCATTAATTACTCACCCTCATGTCGTTTCAAACCCGTAAGACCTTCCTTCATCTTCGGAACAAAAATTAAGATATCTTTGGTGGAATCTGAGAGCTGTCTGACCCTGCATAGACAGCAATACAACTGAAATGTTCCCAAGTCCAGAAACGTAGCAAGGAGATCTGTAAAATAATCCATGTGACATCAGGGGTTCAACCGTAATTATACGAAGCTACGAGAATACTTTTTGTGCGCAAAAGTTTTTGTGTCAGCTGCGTCACACGGATACGCTGTTTTCGTTCAGATCAAATCACAACAACATAGGAAACAGATCCGGCGTGACGCAGCTAAGACAGAACAGCATACGTTGTTTACGTCCAGCGGATATTCTCCAAAATGGCACTACAGGGTGATGCGGAGGAGACAAATTGTTGAATAAAGAGATTTCTTTTCTTTTGCACACAAAGAGTATTCTCGTAGCTTCGTATAACTTGGGAACATTTCAGTTGCGTTGTAGTCTGTGCAGGGTCAGACAGCTCTCAGATTCCATCAAAAATATCTTAATTTGTGTTCCGAAGATGAACGAAGGTCTTACGGGTTTGAAACGACATGAGGGTGAGTAATTAAAGACAGAATTTTCATTTTTGGGTGAACTATCCCTTTAATGGCCACCGGTAACTGTTTGGTTTCCAACAATCTTCAAAATATCTTCTTTTGTGCTCAAGGTTTGGAACATCTTGAGACAGAATTTTCGTTTTTGGGTGAACTATCCCTATAAGGGGGCAGATGTCAGATTGATCCAGGCTTCATTTAATTTGTTGTTGTTGTTATAGAAATGACCACCCTAGACTATATTTGACTAATCACTTAAAGGGATAGTTCATCCATGGATAATCCACCCTCATGTCGATCCAAACCCTTAAGACCTTTGTTCATCTTTGGAACACAAATTCCCTCCATAGACAGCAAGGGTCCTACCACGATCAAGGCACAGAAACGTAGTAAGGATATCATTAAAATGGTCCATGTGATTTCAGTGGATCTAGTGTAATTTTATGAGGCTACGAAAATACTTTTTGTGTGCAAAGAAAACAAAAATAATGACTTTATTCAACGATTTCTTCTCTTCCGGGACAGTCCTCCGCCATTATTGACGCATGCGCAACAAGGTGCAGTGCATGCGTGTTCTACATCAGCAGCACCACGTGTCAATATTGTGTCGCATGTGTCGATAATGGCGGAGGACTGTCCAGGAAGAGAAGAAATCGCTAAATAAAGTTGTTATTTTTGTTTTCTTTGCGCACAAAAAGTATTCTCGTAGCTTCATAAAATTACGGTTAAACCACTGATATCACATGGACCATTTTGATGATGTCCTTACTACGTTTCTGGACCTTGATCATGGTAGGACCCTTACTGTCTATGCAGGTTTAGAAAGCTGCTGGATTTTATCAAAAATATCTTAATTTGTGTTCTGAAGATGAACGAAGGTCTTACGGGTTTCAAACGACATGAGGGTGAGTAATTATTGACAGAATTTTCATTTTTTAGGTGAACTAACCCTTTAATGTGTTAGTTTGGTTCCAACTGTGGTTTGAGTAATCACTGAAGCACTCAATGGCTAGTGTCTTTCCTTGTGATGAAGCTCTCTGGGAAATCCTATTAGATCATGGATCTGTCACCCTTCCCTCCAAGAAAGTGATTTAAAGGTCTGAAAGTTTCACGGGGCTCAGATGAATGTTATTAGCATTATTGCCAATGCAAATTGGCTATGCTGTATTTATCACTGTATGCATACAATGTGGATGGGAGCATGTGCTGTAATGGTTGCACTCAGGATAAATGGCTCAACCAATGGCTGATGGGTTGAGGTTTTTAGAAACAATTATTCCTGTAATTCTGATTGGTGACGCTATAGTTTCAGAGAAATGACACACTTGTTCACATGAACAAACTGATTTCTTTCTGCTTACTGATGACGTCACAGTTTGTTCCTTAGCGAAGAAACGCAGCCCTTCAAGCCAATTATTGCTTTGACATACCATGCCATCAGAGACACTTTACACTTTGAGGAAACTGAGCAAAATTATATGTCCAGACATTAACCTACATCCAGAGTGCACTTCTCAGAGTGTCCATCTGTGCTTCTCTGAGGATAGTAAAGTAAGGATGGGAATAGAAAGCTGCTGGGATGTGTGTCCTATGTGTCCTGGTCAGCCCTCTTCACTTTGATCTGCTCCTTAATTCAATAAGACACTCCTGCCGACAACTCAGAAATCCCACAGAGAGTTACTCTGCAGTGGTGTTTTAAAAAGTTATGGTTGGGGAAGAGCCAACGACCAAAAGTTTTTTTTTATTTAATCTTTTTTAAATGTGATTTTATTTTTAATATTTGTGACTGTGTGGTACTAAAACAATAACATACATGTACATAAAAGGCAATTGCAAAGTAGCACAAATAATTAAATGATTAAATGTTTCCAAGCCTGTATTAAAAGTGATCATACTGTAGTTGAAGGAACACCTAATGCGGCTTTATTAGTTTTAGAAGAATTCTGTCTAACAACAAGTTTAGCATCTGTGCCCTATAGCTTGACATAGTGAGCGTGACTTTTTGATCAAAGTCTCAATGGGGTGTTTGTCTTGAAGGAGTCATGCATTAACAGCCATTAACAGGATCCTTCTTTCAATCTGTGTACCTCATCTGATGATCAGCCCCTTTCACTGGTTATTACAGCTTTGGATGCATTACATGTGCATAAGTAGTACTATTAAAGAAAGATTCACAACAATTATTGCAGAATAAAGAACGCAGGAGGAAAATACAAGAAACAGTCAGTGTGAAAAATGATTTTAAAGGGTTAGTTCACCCAAAAATGAAAATTACCCCATGATTTATCTAACCCTCAAGCCATCCTAGATATATATGACTTTCTTCTTTCAGACGAATACAATCGGAGTTATATTAAAAAACATCCTGGCTCTTCCAAGCTTATAATGGGAGTGGATGGTAGCCCAAAATTTGAAGTCCAAAAAATTGAAACAATTCATTATAAAAGAAGTCCACACGGCTCCGGGGGGTTAATAAAGGCATTCTGAAGCGACGTGATGCGTTTGTGTAAGAAAAATATCCATATTTACAACTTAAATCTTAATCTCTAGCTTCCACTAACTGTCGTACACGCATTCATGAGAGAGTGGCGTCCAGCGGATGACGTAGGCGTAGCGTAAACTCCGGTGAGAATATGCTAGTCTCGCGAGAAACAAGTTTTGTTTACAGCAAAGGAAAACCAGTGTCCTCTTGGCTTATATTGAAATCCTCTGACATTTTTCTTTACAAATCTTCGTTTTTTACTACTAATTCGTGACCGGTGTTTTGTTTTGCTCTCTCCTCTGCGCTTCCATGTTCATCACTTCCGCGTTCGTCACCGCGTTTGCCTACGTGCTACGTCATCCACTGGATGCCACTCTCTCGTGAATGCGTGTATGACAGTTAGTGGAAGCTAGAGATTAAGGTTTATAAAGTTGTAAATATGGATAATTTTCATACACAAACGCATCGCGTCGCTTCAGAATGCCTTTATTAACCCCCCGGAGCCGTGTGGACTTCTTTTATAATGGATTGGTTACATTTTTTGGACTTCAAATTTTGGGCTACAATCCACTCCCATTATAAATCTTGGAAGGGCCAGGATGTTTTTTAATATAACTCCGATTGTATACGTCTGAAAGAAGAATGTCATATACACCTAGGATGGCTTGAAGGTGAGTAAATCATGGGGTCATTTTAATTTTTGGGTGAACTATCCCTTTAATGAAAAACAAGGTTCAATGGAAAACTGAAAGCAACACAAGACAAAATTATTGAGACAAAGTTTTGCAAAAAAAAAAAAAATCTTCCATTCGATTGATCAATCGAACAACCATTCTATCTTCTTATAAAGCATTTATTTTTTATAAAGATTACAATAGCTCTGATCTCACAATAATCTGCCGAAAGCGAAAAGGTTAGGCAGCAGTAAAAGATAAGGTAAAAGGACATTGTTCAAACAGGCAGCATTTGACTGGGACAGTGAATATCTGAAGCTAAAGTGCTGCTTGTTTCACTGGCATCAAAAGATGAATCTTTATGAAATGTTTCCAAAAATTTCCTCTGCTAATTACTTTATTCCGTGTCCCATGTTCATGCAGTAGTGCACTACTGTGGGCTGCTGCAGACACAGACTTGATGCTCTTATAAAATGCCATAGCACACCGAGTCCAAGCGTTTCCATATTGCAAACCATCCGGCAACCTTTTTCTTTTTATTTAGTGTGTGTTCACTCTGCTGTCTCTTGTGCCCTGCTAGTTTACTCTGAGCTTTCTGCTCCTATACAGAGTGTCATTTTGCTCACAGCATCCCAGCAACAATACATCCGGATTTGCCGAAGCTCTCTGCGGAAAGATTTGCGGAAAACATAGTAGACTAAACGGTTGTACACCGTTGAGCATTTTGCAAAGAGGCAGGGTAGCAAGCTGACAATGGGCGCCACGCTGTCTTTGCCATCAGAGTGAAACATTGTCCAGAGACTGATGAACACGTAGGGCGTCCAGGATACAATAAAGCCGGCACTGATCAGGATGCCCATCTGAAACACAAAAGAAAAAACTGAAAGCAGAAAGCAGTTAAAGGAATTTGCATCTAAGATGTAGATGAGATTATTTCTTCATCTGAACAGAATAAAAATGGGTGCCGTCAAAATGAAAGACCAAACAGCTGATAAAAACATCACAGTAATCCAGAAATAATCCACATCACTCCAGTCCATCAATTAATGTCATGTGAAGTGAAAAACTGACTTCAAACTTGTAAAATGTGAGTCCTCTATCCACAGTATCGCTGTTGTGTGGATTGCTTGTGGATGATTGTGATATTTTTAACAGCAGTTTGAACTCTCATTCTGACGGCACCCATTCACTGCAGAGGATCCACTGGTGAGCAAGTGATATAATGCTTCATTTATTAAAATCTGTTATGATGAAGAAACAAACTCATCTACATCTTAGATGGCCTGAGGGACGTTTTCAAAAAAATTCAATTTTTGGGTGAACTATTCCTTTAAAAGTGATTCATGTTGGACATGCTACTGCTGTTGTAGTCTGGGGGAAAGGGCACTAATACATTAATTTAAAGTGATGCTCCACCATTTAATAATTAAGGTTTATTAACAACATAGGCTGTGCTTAAGATTCAGATCCAGTGAAAAGATTGCAGAAATACCTGATTACCATTTTGATCTTAGCTCCAGGGGGGAAAGACCCGACAATACACTATTAAGCTTTAGATGCAAATGCCTGGAAAATGACAAGGCTATTTCTTGACGTGACGTGTGGCCAAGTATGGTTACCCATACTAGGAATTAGTGCTCTGCATTTAATCCATCCTAAGTGCGCACACACACAGCAGTGAACACACACACCGTGAACACACACCCGGAGCAGTGGGCAGCCATTTATGCTGGGGTTGGGGGTTCGGTGCCTTGCTCAAGGGCACCTCAGTCGTGGTATTGAAGGTGGAAGAGATCGTTAACCCCTTGGGTTACGAGTCCGACTCTCTAACCATTAGGCCACGACTTCCCCTTGGAAATCCTTTACATTCATTAGTGACCTTTAAGGACTGGATGGAGCTTGACCTTTACCCATTTCACTCACTTCTATAATCTGGGCACCGAACAGAAATAAACAGCTGTTTTAGGTTTAAAATTTTAGACCTGAAATCAACGGAGAAAAAAAAAATAAAGAAAAAGAAAAAGAAAAAACACTGTTGTGGGCAGAAGGTGGAGCTTGGGTGTGAATCAGTGTCTGTCACTGTAGCAGGAAAAACTGTTAAGCTTCCTGCAGATGTGTGAACGCTCCAGGGTTTGCACGTACTGTGACCCTGCATGTTGCTAAAAACTTAAAAGCCAAGTTTGCTGATTTTCAACCAGCTTTGTTTTGTCTTTCTCCATGTTAGCTGGAGAAAAAATTTTAAACATAAAGTTAAGTGCTTATCATTACCCATTTTACTCTTAGTAATTTAATAATTTAATACATTTCATAGTTTAAAAGTTTAGTTCAGAAGTATCTAATCGGTATCGATATCGACGATATTGCCTTGAAAAATATCGGTATCGTATCGAAAACAAAATAAGTGGTATCGCCCATCCCTAGTCTTACCTGTCAGCTCCAGTTTAGGCAAAGAGTGCTCCGGTAGCGCGCGTAACCGGAGCCCTTCTGTAGTTTAAGATCATTCCATTTTCTAAATGGGTGGGGGGTGCTAGGAGATGTAGTAACACATCAGTTATATGAATAAGTCTGTTTCAGTGTGGTTATGCGGTGTATAAGAGGTATTTCTCTTTGGTATATACGTCTTTTATTTTATTTTGTATTTCTGTTTTGAGGAAATGTTCTGTGAGATGTACATTGTGATATGTGCTCCCCCGTGATTGGCTTGTGCCATTAATGTCTGGCGGGAAAATAGCCTATTTAATCAGTGTGTTTGTAGTTGGGTGGGGGCAGAAGGCTGAAACTGTTTTGACTTTAAGTGTATGTCTGCTGTGAGATGTGTATACACTGAATGAAATACTCCTGCAAGTGGTTTTAAGCTGTAGGTTTTGCTGCTGACAGCATTTTTCTTGGTGTTTTGTAGTTTCAGTGTTTATTTTGTTTTACTTTTGTTACTTTGTTTATTTTTCTCTCTGTTTTTTTCTTGAAATATCACTCACAAATCATCACTGATTGGTGGCATGTCTCTAATAAATGTGAGCAACTGGAAATTTACCCTGTTGTACTGAGCCTTCCTAACTCCTTCCTGGCCTCTCAGTTACATCTACCCGACAGTCATTTACATATACCACGACACTGTAATAATACAAAGCTGGTTGAGAAACATCAAACTTGTCCTTTAAAAGAAATTTAAAAAAACCCTAGCCATAATTTTACTGTACATACTGTCAACTAGAAGGACATTTATAAAGAAAGAATGCATTCAAAACAATATTTGTCCTGAAAACTTCAGAAATCAAATATTTGATAGCTATGCTCACTAAAGGGAATATTAAGGCTATTTTGACTAAATTTCGCAGACAAAAGATGTTTATTATTTAGTCAACAGCTCACATTTTAAAACCAAGTAGTTTTCTGTTAGTCTTGGCCATTATGGCAAATTTGTGACCAACTTGCAGAATTTTGCCCCTACGTAGATTTACCAGATTGCATGGTTTCCTATTTAAATGACTAGATTTTGACAAAAAACGGTAAATGTGAGCAAAGTACTCATAATTAGTGTTAGAAATTTGAGCAAACCCATAAAATTTTGATGCGTAACTTGTCCCACACCATTTGTGCTATGTAGATGAATGATACCTTATATCGTTGCAAACTTCACTTTATTTTCCAGTGGTCTTATAAAAGCTTGTACAGTACATCCCAGAGCTCGGAAATTGTGTGAAGCTGGCCAGTCAGATTGGAGCCTGGCAATTTCAAGAAAGCTCTTAACATTTTTGTGTGCAATTTCGGATATCCCTTACCAGGGTGACTTTCCTCTCAA
>NW_015661881.1:566229-575460 GCF_001515625.1 Sinocyclocheilus rhinocerous | reverse complement strand
TTTTATTTTGTATTTCTGTTTTGAGGAAATGTTCTGTGAGATGTACATTGTGATATGTGCTCCCCCATGATTGGCTTGTGCCATTAATGTCTGGCGGGAAAATAGCCTATTTAATCAGTGTGTTTGTAGTTGGGTGGGGGCAGAAGGCTGAAACTGTTTTGACTTGAAGTGTATGTCTGCTGTGAGATGTGTATACACTGAATGAAATACTCCTGCAAGTGGTTTTAAGCTGTAGGTTTTGCTGCTGACAGCATTTTTCTTGGTGTTTTGTAGTTTCAGTGTTTATTTTGTTTTACTTTTGTTACTTTGTTTATTTTTCTCTCCTTGGATCTGATTGGCTGACACTCACAAATCATCACTGATTGGTGGCATGTCTCTAATAAATGTGAGCAACTGGAAATTTACCCTGTTGTACTGAGCCTTCCTAACTCCTTCCTGGCCTCTCAGTTACATCTACCCGACAGTCATTTACATATACCACGACACTGTAATAATACAAAGCTGGTTGAGAAACATCAAACTTGTCCTTTAAAAGAAATTTAAAAAAACCCTAGCCATAATTTTACTGTACATACTGTCAACTAGAAGGACATTTATAAAGAAAGAATGCATTCAAAACAATATTTGTCCTGAAAACTTCAGAAATCAAATATTTGATAGCTATGCTCACTAAAGGGAATATTAAGGCTATTTTGACTAAATTTCGCAGACAAAAGATGTTTATTATTTAGTCAACAGCTCACATTTTAAAACCAAGTAGTTTTCTGTTAGTCTTGGCCATTATGGCAAATTTGTGACCAACTTGCAGAATTTTGCCCCTACGTAGATTTACCAGATTGCATGGTTTCCTATTTAAATGACTAGATTTTGACAAAAAACGGTAAATGTGAGCAAAGTACTCATAATTAGTGTTAGAAATTTGAGCAAACCCATAAAATTTTGATGCGTAACTTGTCCCACACCATTTGTGCTATGTAGATGAATGATACCTTATATCGTTGCAAACTTCACTTTATTTTCCAGTGGTCTTATAAAAGCTTGTACAGTACATCCCAGAGCTCGGAAATTGTGTGAAGCTGGCCAGTCAGATTGGAGCCTGGCAATTTCAAGAAAGCTCTTAACATTTTTGTGTGCAATTTCGGATATCCCTTACCAGGGTGACTTTCCTCTCAATGGCCCCAGAGTTGGGAAGGTTATCATTGGTCTGGATGGACTGATAGGCCTTGTGGAGCTTCCAGGCGATGCCAGTGTAGGAGAACAGGATGACCGCACATGGGATCAGGGTGCACAGGATGGCCAAAGCCATAATGAACGAAGAGCCATTTAAGGAGTGCTGGTACCCGGTCCGGTCCACAGAGCAGGCCAAACCGAAGGGTTCCGGCCCATATCCTCCCCATCCCAGAAAAGGAAACAATGCCCAGAGCAGAGAATACAGCCAGATCACACCGATCAATATACTGATCGTTTTTCTTTGAAACTTGCTACCTGGAACAGAGAGATAAGAAAAAGTTATTTGATGCTGTTCTTCATAGGGGAAAGCTCATTCTTTAGAGTTTTTATCAAACATGTAGAGGTTTAGAAATAGAGTTTAGCCATGCGTAGAAAGACATCTGAAGAATCCTCAAGTAATTCCCACTGCCAATAACCTATTTTTCCATATTTAGAGTTTCTTTATAAATTGGAGAGGCAATGTGAAGGCAATTAACAGGTTGGTAATTTGAAAATGAAAAGAAAAACAGAGCAACGAGAAACTGTCTAATTGGAAAACAATTGGGTTTAAATAGATCCCTCAAATTTCAGATGAACCATCATTATGCTTGTCTATATTCTCCATTGACCTTTTCATGCATCATTAAAGATTTCATGGATAGATGTTCCTTGTGTTTCGAGAGCAAATAAGCAGTTACGGTTTGGGTACAAATTAATAAGCAATTAAAATATATATAAAGAGTCTACATACAGGTACTATAGAACATTTCAAAAACTCATTCTGGATGATAAATCATGCAATATTTTCTCAACCACTCCTAAAATGGGCCATTCTGTAGGCTGAGCGTGTGTTGTACGGTACTGTAAATGCACAAAAGTTCGAGAAGGACAGAATTCAATGCAAGTTGCCTATTTAGACAAGAAACCTTTTCTGGAAAGTTTATACAGTCTGTTGTCAATCTGAATACATGCAAATACCTATTGAAAATTACTGTTTACTGCAAGAGCGTATAAATCTGTTACCATCCAATCAGCAACTGATGGACAGAACCGAGTCTCCGTCTTACATTTTTTTTCTTTTTCAATAATCTGTTTCACTTCGATGAACATCACAATACAAAGAAAAGATTGTTTTTTTGTTTTTGTTTTTTTTGTTGTTGTTGTTGTAGATAGCTCTAAATCTATTTTTCTTTCATCATTTAAATTCTGTGAGTCCTGGCATTTGTGGTGGCAAAGTTATTATTTGTGGCTTCCTGCCATTTGTGATAATTCTGCTTTCTTGATTAAACAATAGAAACATTCAAAAACACAAAGATGTTTCATCTCTCTGATTTTGATTGTATAACTGTGATTACATTGTCATTTACATTTATATTCGTTTTTTTTTATTTTATTTTTTTTAGAAATTTTCTGTATAAAATGAAACATTTTGTAGAAGAGACTTGGGCTAGTTGCTACACTTTTTACAGTGAATATTTATTAGTCTGGGTTTAGTTTGAAAGTCAAGCGGTATGGACTCAAACTTTAAAATCTTGGCTACATAAAAGCTACTGAACATTTCCACTATTATTGCCAAGAAAAACAATATGGTTCATTAAACACACGTTGACCTTTTGTGTCCCAAAACCCAATGTTCTTAGATGCAACAACAATGAAATTAAATTAAATGCTGAATCAATAAACTAATGAATGTTTTTACATTTTAAAATCCTGTTTTTAAATGTCATTTAGGCCTTAATGGATTCATCACAGCACCTGATTTCGGAGGGTTTCCTGTCACCAGATATCTCACTAACCCCATGACGGCCAGGGTCATGATGCTGGCCACGCTGAAGATCATACCCATCAGGCCATAGTACAGGCAGGAAGGGTCACCTCCAATCCAGGCGTGGTTGAAGGCAGAGGCGATTGAGAGCGGGTACATGCTGAGAGCCATACCAATGTCAGTCACAGCCAGATTGACTGTGAGGAGCTCAGGAGCTTTGAGAATACTGTGACGCCAGGTGGCTGTTACCAGGACGGCTGCGTTGCCCAGGATGGAGAGAATGGCTGGGAAAAAAATAAGTGTTAAAAAAGTAAAAATCTAAATAGCAAGATTGTGTTTCATTTATGATTTTAGAGACTTGTAACATTGTATCTTCACCTGTACTGTATAAGATAATATAACATTACATTCATCCAGCCAAAGTAGAATAAATTGTGTTTGGCAACCTGGTAAATGCCGAGAATTTTCTATTTTAAATGGCTAAAATAATCTTTTTGTTGTTGTTGTTGTTGATTATTTTATTTGACTAACTTTAAATCGAATTAAAATCATTTTATTTAAATTACTGTTGAAATATTAGCAGAATATAAAATAGCAAATTGATCTCCAAGCGATTATTTTAGCACACACACATACACATAGTTTAAACGCAGGACTTCTCATATAGCGTGCCAGCGTGCTTACGTCAGGAGGCGCGTGCATTACGCAGGCCTGCACAGGTGGATGTAAATTCAACACAACATAAAGATCAACGCCCAAAAATGATGTTCAAAATGATGCATGAAAAGTATATTCAAATGTATATATTTTCATTTATTATGTTAGTGACTTGTTAGGGAAACAAACAAGCGATTGCTCTCAAAGAGACAGAAGTAACGTTAGGCCTAAACAAACTCCAAGCGTACGAAAGACTCCGTTTGCTAATTATAGTTATATTTTTATATAGTAATATTAATATAAGTTGTTAATTTTATGGTTTTAAAGCCAACGTATAATTTGACTGTATGAATACAGCTTTGTTTTTACAAGGTTATGGTAATTACACTTCAACTAATTGGGAGTTTCCTGTTTCATTTTGGATTATATGGATTATTTTTTGGATTTTTGTTTATATTCCATCAAGAGCATCATGAGGTAATGTTGTCACATATTTTTATTTACTCTCTTCAGCGCCTGCCTACATAATCTGCGGGTTTTTTAAGCTGTATATGATTATTGTGTGTTGAGTCGATGCTGCTGGTTAATTGTTGTACCACAATTTAATTTTTCTGTTTTTTTTTTGTCGTTCGTCAATCAGGCATTGGCCTGTTGCGATA
Source organism: Sinocyclocheilus rhinocerous (assembly GCF_001515625.1). Lineage (NCBI taxonomy): Eukaryota > Metazoa > Chordata > Actinopteri > Cypriniformes > Cyprinidae > Sinocyclocheilus > Sinocyclocheilus rhinocerous. Next base: position 571,170 of record NW_015661881.1, on the reverse strand, counting down.
CTAAATTAGACAAATGAGCTTCCCCTCAGACAGAATGATTGATGTGTCCTGAACTGAATTGTTTAAGTAGTTGACTATTAGCGGTGAGATTACAGTTTGACGATATGGCAACTATCAATAAAATAGGCCTATTCTATTATTAATGTGCAGGATTTCGTTTGTTGTTGGCACGCGGTAATGACATCACCTGGCTCATTCTCATCTGCATCTTGTCGCCCTAGAACAGTTTGTTAACAGGCAAATAGACATTTTAAATATAAAATAAATCTATAATAAGTTGATAATGACAACACGTATGTCTTGTTGATCTAACTTTTTAGCCACTTTGACTGTTATGGTCACTAAAACGTTGTTTGAAGATGCTGTTGAAATAATGTATACTTTTATGAATATATATTTTGTAAGCTTGAAGGATCCCCACCTTTGTTTTGACTTATTTTGTTGGTTCAACCTTTGAATAATTTGCAATAAGCAAATAGATTGTATGGCTATATGTGGTACAGTCTCAGTGCTCTGTATAGCCAATCCATTTCTTGCTTTTTAGCCAATGCAGTATATGCATATCATTTTTTTCCAAAGCTTTTTTGTTTATCTCAGTAAGCTGAAGAATCCATGGAAATACCAGTGAAAAATCTAAATGTCACTAAGCAATCATGATGACTCTTCAGCTGAGAAAATATATTCTACGTCATCTGTTTGTGATGAAAATCCCCCCAAAGATCAATTTTGCAGACCCTGGGTTGAACAGCAAGGCATGTTATGTCAATATAGCCAATAGCAGTATGAAAGCAGGGAAGATATCTGACTCATTCTCTTGTGCAGTCAACAGTGTTCTTAGAAATATTTTTAAGAAAAACAAGAGTGGTCTTTTGAGAGATGGCATCTGTACAGTAATATTAAATTTTACATTATTCATTTCCAAGCAGCTGCAGTCATGGAGTCTGCGGCGAATTAAAACCTTAAGCAACCTTAAGTATAATATGTATTAAAAAGACTGTCCATGTAAAACCATAAAATTGATGTTCCACACCTGAAAGGAATGTACTTGGATCACAATATCAAACCAAGTGGCATTTATTTAAAAGAAAGACAGCATAATTAAGCACACTTTTTAATCAGATTATTTCACAAGAAAAACTTTGTGGTCATAATATTTGAATGATATTAAAAGTTAATGTGATTGTCTACACCTGTAGTTACTGTGATAGGACACCTATGTGAACTTGAGGAGAACTGACTAAAGACATCCACAAAAAATCTCTGATGCCAGTTTGTTTGCAAGTCATCGCAGAAATGGCTCACAAAGTTAGTTTAGAGAATAACTCTGGCTATTTTTGTTTGCTGATGCCACTTTGATATTTTATCATCTGTGCAATTATATATTTTTAGTGTCCATATACGTTTTTCTGTCTGCTGTACATAGCCAAAGCAATAATATCTGCTCCTTATAGAAAAAAAAAACATTTTTGTTGACTTTGAGGAATCTTTAACTTTGTACAGTATGAATCATTTATATGGATTTATCATTGAGTTTTAATAGGGTCTTGTATTACTAACTATCTATTTATTCTCACAAACTCCTATTTTTTATTTTTTTTGGGTTCTGAAGGCATTTAAGTCTGTTAATTCATTCATCATCTCAGTGCTTTTGATGTTATTAGTTAAACAGTCTTACATAGATGTGTTTGGAAAATATTTGTCAAAAGGAGAAGTTAGATGGTTTTAGTATCTGAATTAAACTGAAGTAAATTTTTTTTCAAGCCCTTGTTTGACTTTATGTGGCCATTTTTCACATTTTCTCTAACCTTTACAGTTAAATGGGTTACATTTTGTGGCTTTGCATTTAAGGGATGTTCATGCATGACACGTTCTTACATTAAAAAAATTGCAAATATACAAAATAATGTTCTTTTTAGCAGCATCATATGACCCCTTTAATAAATGTTATGTCTGTCTAATGTCTTTTTTGGCATCCTATGACTGCTTTAAAATAATTAATTCACTGTCCACAGTTAAAGCACTACAGTTATGGATGATGACTCAGAAGAATATAAATTATCCAAGAATTTCAAGCCCTTTTCGCAACTTAGTGTTCATGAATGATCTTTCGGGACTAAAGAGGAAGATTTTTTTTTCATTATCATTTAGCACATCCATTTCCAATTACTTGTATGTATAATCTGCTACTTTTATGTGCCATAAACCACTTTAAAAAGACAATTAAAATGTTGTTTATTATAGGCTGTTTGCATTTTATGTAACCCAGGCTCATTGGAAATATTTGCCTGTGATGGCATTTCTGCAAAATGATATTACATTGCTTCTTGCACATTTTGCGACACTTCCATGTGAAATATCTAGTGAGTGGCACAATAAGTTCTATCTGAAACAGATGAACAAGTATCTGGCAATGTCCATTGGCAAATAGGTTAATGCTATTGCAAGTGCAGTGCTGTACCAGGTGAGCTACCGAGCAAGTTTACTATGTCCACAAAGCCATACATATGGGGATGGTTATGTGATGCAAATGTTAAAATGTATTACTTTACAAATCATGCACAATGGTAAAATAATCTTCCCACATAATCATAATTTGTTTGAAAAGTTGTTGCCATTTTACAGCAGCTAGTGTTCATTGCAGCTGGAAACTGCAGTGAATTGTATGCAGGTATATATGGAGTTTTGCAAAAATGTAAGTAAAGGCATGATTTTACAAGATGTGGTCCACTATGTAATGCTAATAAAACACGTCCTCAAATTGGTGAGCTAGTTATGCCAGCAATTAATTGCTTGCATTTTTCTAATTAAATTTCCAATGAAAATATGACCAACACATGGCTCTTGTGTGACAAAGCCAGCCTTGGGAGACTGTGCTTTATTTGTAGTTTGTTGTAAGCAGGTCTTTTCACATTAGCACATTTAATGTCACATTAATGACATTTCAACATCTGTTCATATCAGGTTCATAAATAGACCTATTAATCCAGGCAGGGACTTTAACCTTATGACAGGGTTAAAGCAGATTCTCAGAAAAACCTAACAGGTATTCTTTAAAGCTGTTGCATGACAACAGTGGCACTCTGACACTAATATATCATTTCACTGCTCTTGCATTGATAGCAGAGTACACAGGCAACTGTTAATTAGAAAAATAATTACAGAATGTTTTTTCTGCACTCTGTCTGTATTGTGAGGTAGGGCTGCACGATTCTTGCTAAAATGTGATTGATGGTTTTTCTCCATGGGAATTGAGATCACGATTCTCTTACACGATTCTCATTTTTTCAACCAAAATGTATTGCACTCAAGTACAAAAACAAAACACAGGACTAGAGCTACACGATTCTGGATAAATTGAGAATCACGATTTTTTTTGTCTCAAATACACAAACACATACTCTTGAGCACATCTGCACTGGCGGTGTCTGAAAGCTGAAAAACGCTACCTTCAGTAGGAGTGTTTATATTGCATATTGTCCAATTAAGAGACCTTTGTGTGTTCAGTTTGTAATCACCTTATATACACTACAAAGTTTATTTTTTGAATTTGTAAATAAAATAAAGATTGTTTTCACAAGAAATGATCATTTCAGTCTTCATAATTTCTTCAAAAGTTTACTTCAAAATTTCACATTTATTTTAATGTTACTTGCCGTTTCTTAGTAATTATTAGTGAAAATTTACAAGCAAATTCGGAGTGAAAATTGCTTCAAAATAAATTCGACACCAATTTTTTTCACACAGTCTTGTTTGTGAACAATAAAACAAAAAAATATATAAACATATATATAACCCTCCCAGAGGGCATGGGAGGAACATGTTCAATGATCTTATTCCTCTGACCTTCAACGAGATGAAAAGAGCATTTTTTCTGCTCCACAGTATATGCACTTTCAACTCATGGTATGAAAGCACGTATAGATCCCCCAGAGTTTAATACACATTTAAAATAAAAGTATAAAGAGATAATAAATGCAGTGAACCTAGAAGAACCACTTTTGCTTCCCTAAAGAACAGTTCTTAAAAGAACCATTTTTGTTTTTAATGTGAAGAATATTAAATAATGATCTTTAAAAAAGCATCATATGACCCCTTTAAGAGCCTTTTGTGGAATTCCTTGGATTAAAAAGGTTCTTAATGGAACTATTCTGTAGATGGCAATAAAGAACTTTGTGTATGTAGAACTGCAGGTATTATACTTGAATTGATTCTCAGAGCAAGACTTTTTCATTTTTGTGCATTGATGAATATCAAAGTGCAGATACATATCAAAACATTTATCCATAGTGAGCAATTAATATTTCTAGATTCATAGAGGTCTCTACTGGCATTCAGTAGCTCTCTTTCAGCAGTGCTATACATAGCTAAAAAGTCATTACAACACTCTAAACTAGATAAAACTTAACTAACATGGAATTAGTGTAAATACAAATTGTGTTGCCAAATTCACCACCCTTTTGAATGCTGCTGTGGAGAATCTTTTGCGGAATTTTTTATTTATGTTGTAAAGAGCATAAAATAGTCCTATTCATATCTGTGTACTTAAAAAATGGAAAAAAAAGTAAAAAAGATGGTGACAATGGGCCTCATTCATGAAACACGAGCAGAACAAATTTTTGTGTAAATCGTTCGTAAAGCCATTCTGACGTAAACTTTCGAATTCATGAAAATGTTCGTATTTTCAAAATGTTAGTTGATAGTAGGGATGCAACGGTTATAGATTTTGTTGGTACGATTATTGTCTGAGAAATAATCACGATTTCACGATTATGACGATTATTATGCATTTATTCATTTCACAAAATTATTATTGTATAAAATAGGGCTGCACGATAAATCGCATGCGATATTTAAGGCGCATCTTATCAGTAAAGCCGGTTCTGTAATCAGCGGTAAATCTCTGCGCATTAAATATCGCATGCGATTTATCGTGCAGCCCTA
>NW_015661881.1:561226-565204 GCF_001515625.1 Sinocyclocheilus rhinocerous | reverse complement strand
AGGAGAGTTTTCGGGAAGGTCCGTTTTACACGCAAATTACTCAGAATTTACTCCTATATTTACGAATTTTTCCTGAATGAGGCCCAGTGAACGCATATGTCGAGTGAAGCCTTGAAGATGAGAAGCGCATTCTTTAGAACTTGATGTGACTGTATTTGTATGCAGTAGTGCTGGTTGCCGAGTTCATCTCCAATTATACAAGTGATTCATTAACGTGTGTAGTGGCTTTCATCACCTGCTAGGCTAAAATACCTGAGTTTATGTGGAAGTAACTTGTCTCAGCTGCAATATAAAAGAGACTTTGGTTTCCATGGCTTTCTGACTTTGAAATTTCTTTCTGTACATGGCTGCTAATAATGGTGAAAAGCATAATATACTGCGTCAATGACATAATCTCCATCTAGATTTAATAACACTTCTGGTTAATCTGAATGCAACCTGGGACAGAGGCTTGATTAATTATTTTACGTAATTTAATGATTGATCAATCTGTACTTGAGGCTTATATTGACCGATTGAAATAATGACTAAAACTCTGGATTGCAAGGCTTTTGAACATTGTAAGAAAGCATTGCTTGGTCATTTCTAGTCAGTCATGTCACCAATGTCAACTACTGATATTTCATAAATTGAACTGTGCATTCTGCATCTAGTTGGTACGATTTCTAATGAGTTGCAGCTTGTTTAGTATCAAATCCATTCTGAGATAAGACGTCATCGAGCAATCATTAATATCATAGGTAACATTTAGTTAATACATTCAGGATACCTGGCTAAAGATGATAGCTATTGAACAAGCTGGTTTTGAGCGTGTGTGGTGGTCATTAGCTGGTCCAAAGCTGGTCCTAGCATGTTGTGATGAAATGATGGACAAGGCGATTAATGGTGTCTACTAGTGATAACAGTGTGCCAATGTCTGCTAATCCCTTGCATATGAAAATCACAGATTTTATGTACACAGTCTAATGTAACATAAAAAAATATATGTAGATCAAACAACTTGGAAAAAAATTAATATGTTTTGTGTGAATGTTTCAGTTTCTCAAAGTCTCATTTAAACTAAATGCATTTATCAAATCTGAGAATGTGGATCCTACAGATTATATATTTCACCAGTGACAATAGGGCTGCACAATTAATCGAATTTCTAATCGCGATTACAATTATGGATGCCACAATTACGTAATCGTCCAAAGCGGCAATTAATCGTTCAAAGTCCACTTATGTTATTCTGCACGCTTAAGATATGTTTTTTTCTTTCTACATGTTATCTTAAGGGTTTTTCCATTGTTTTAGTTTTAGTTTTAGTATAAAATTATAATACCATTCATATTTTTACTTTTTTAATTTAAAGAAGAAACCAATCCGATGTATATTTGACATTTATTTGAGGCTTAATACTATAGAAAAGCACTAAAGGTTTTTCAGTTAGAGTGTTTTCAGCTTGTTTATTTTCATATAAAAATACGGCAAGCAGTTGCATCAAACAATGGTATAAACATCATTCAATGTAAATTGTGATAATCGTAATTAATAATCGCAATTACAATTTCAAGGGAATAATCGACAATTATGATTTTTGTCATAATCGTGCAGCCCTAAGTCCTATTTAAACAGAACCTGGAAGAAGGTTATGAATCTTTTTATCACTCTTCAGACACTCAACATGACTTCCTAGGTATAATTCAGAGGGTTGTCATTAATGTAGAAAATGTAACACCTTGTTTGTATTTTTCAATAGCCGTGTGAAAAAACAGCACTTACCAACCACCAGCAAGAACGTTCCCGCACCATAATCAACAGCAGGAGACAGTTTAGAGGTGTATCGATCCATTCCAGTTTCTCCGTCTAAACTGACTGCAAATATCATCCAGGGGTTTTCAATTTCACCTACACTTACCCAGGAAAAAAAACACTCCAGTTTGACATCCTGTAATCATAATCATTTGCACCGCGCACATAATTTCCCCCCACCATTTTCATTCAGATTAATCACTCTTCATACAAAGACGACTTACACAAACTCATTCACCCGTGTGCTGACTTCAGCTTGCACAGGAATCATCGAGAGCCATCCTGTTGATTAGGATTACGTGACAGCCCGTAGCGTCACACTGTCCTCCTCATTTCATATAGCTTCTGTTGGTTCCTGGAGCTGCAGGATATGCCAGAGAAAATGTGTCAAGATCGAGTTCTAGAATGTGTCACACTGTCACTGTTGCAAACCTATCATAAACAGGCATCTGTCACAAATTGTTAGATATTGCAGAAGATACTGTGCATGAAACTCGGTATTAAGTAAGTACATTGAACACAAAGTAATGCATTTGTATGCTAAGAAGCAAATGTTGGCTGCTGCTTGCCTAAAATACTGAAGAGTGCTATTTTGTATTAACAGAAAGCTGTTCCCTCAGTCTATTTGATGAGATATTATATATTCAGTGCACATATTTCATTTTCAGTCATCACTGTTTTTGGTTTGGATTATTACATTTCAGAATTTCTCTTAAAATGAAGCATCAGGGGGTGACTTTGTATGCTACTGCAAGAAGTTATATCAATATTATAGACTAAAAATAGTCTCAGAAAAAAAATTCAATCTTTATTTGAAATCTACAAATTGGAATGTTTGATTTGGAATAGTGCGCAAGAGTATGGGTATAAACACAAGTGGTAGTGTGTATATGATGTTTGTCGTGATGATGTTTCATGTCCCGGACAACTTTAAGCAACTTTTTTAGTTCAAGACACACATACTGTACACACACCCAAAAAACAAAAAATCAAGAGTGCAATGTAACCATAAAGTCCACTGCTGTTCGTATTAAATAATATTGTTTCTAGGTTTTTCAGTTTCATCAGGAAAGGTAAATGCATTAAAAAAAAAAAAAAACATTTATTTTGGGACGATGGAACCAGAAATTCAAAAATGCAAAGTTAGAACATGACTGTATTAAACTAAATTAGATCTGGGTTGAAGATCACATTATGTCTATATAGCCCAATGATCCTACATCCTTTGAATGAGTATGTTATGGATTATTGCTCCCTGCTGTGAGAATCACACACTGAATTTTATAGCTCCTGTCCTGGACTTTTTAAATTTTTTTACCTGACCATTGATCTTTCACACTCTCTATCCCTAGCAAATATCACTGCTTTTCTTCATTATCAGGATGCAGTATTTAGGGCTGGGCAAAAAAATAGCTATTTCGATTAATCGTTTTTTTATATGACGTCGATTCGATATCGATTCTCAAAAGCCGCAAATCGATCTTTTCCGGTATTTATTTCAGCAAACATCTTAAACAAGATCTGATTAATGTGAATCTTCTCATTAGTCTTCTCCACTAGATGTAACCCTTACACAGTGTTACAACGGAAATCCTGTCATTCATTCAGTGCTTATCATGGCGGAGATACTGTTGACAAGAACCAAGAACAAAGCAATATGTGTGATTTGCAATGCTCAGGTAAAATTCTATAGTAATACTACAAGTGTGTGGAAGCATTTGACATCACGCGTGAAGGCGCCATGATTTCCGCAATAAATGAATGAATGGCGGATGGTGCGACGCACTGTTTTGTTTACTACACACTTACTAAAGCGCAGACGATGCTCGCGGTGTTTTCAGCCTCTGTCGTCTCACTATGATGATATGAATACACGAATATGTATTCATGTCCAGCTGCTCTGAGAGTCACTTCATTAGCATTTTACCGTTTCATTTGACAAAACTACCTTCATATCACATAAACAGCAGCTGCAATTTCTTCACGGCAACCCGTCAAAATAAAAGTTTAGTTTAACATGAAGAAACTGTATCAGAAATATTACTATTTAGCAGTCTTAAGACTCAATGTAACAACAATGCTGCTACTACTACTAATAAATATGATCTTTATTTTTAAAGGAATAATCACATTTGTTTTCTTTTTAATTTTAACAGTAAACCTCTGTTGTGCAGCACTTTGTTT
>NW_015661881.1:559310-559823 GCF_001515625.1 Sinocyclocheilus rhinocerous | reverse complement strand
GTTGACAAGAACCAAGAACAAAGCAATATGTGTGATTTGCAATGCTCAGGTAAAATTCTATAGTAATACTACAAATCTGTGGAAGCATTTGACATCACGCGTAAAGACGCCATGATTTCCGCAATGAATGAATGGCTGATGGTGCGACGCACTGTTTTGTTTACTACACACTTACTAAAGCGCGGACGATGCTCGCGGTGTTTTCAGCCTCTGTCGTCTCACTATGATGATATGAATACACGAATATGTATTCATGTCCAGCTGCTCTGAGAGTCACTTCATTAGCATTTTACCGTTTCATTTGACAAAACTACCTTCATATCACATACACAGCAGCTGCAATTTCTTCACACCCGTCAAAATAAAAGTTTAGTTTAACATGAAGAAACTGTATCAGAAATATTACTATTTAGCAGTCTTAAGACTCAATGTAACAACAATGCTGCTACTACTACTAATAAATATGATCTTTATTTTTAAAGGAATAATCACATTTGTTTTCTTTTTAATTTT
>NW_015661881.1:552941-559078 GCF_001515625.1 Sinocyclocheilus rhinocerous | reverse complement strand
TTTCCTTTTTAATTTTAATAGTAAACCTCTGTTGTGCAGCACTTTGTTTGCCTTCATCTGATTTCCAGAAAAATTAAGAACATTTTATAGGGCCCTATTATTGTTTAAAAAAGGACCCTATACAAAAAAAGAATAGGTTTAAAATACAGGCCTGTGGCTCTTAATTTCTTTTTTATTAATTCACCATTTGTAAACTGATGTTTACTATTCATTTTTTAGAAACATCAATAGCATTTGTATTAAAACTATATTCACTGAATGTAATAAAAAAGCCGAGAATCGAACTAAGAATCGAATCAAATCAAATTGAGAGCTTGCAAATCAAAATCGAATCGAGACATCTGAATCGATACCCAGCACTAGCAGTATTCGATACCACTGAAGATGAATCCATCAACGATATTTTAAGGGCTCTTCAGCTCTCACTGAAGGTCTTACAGTTAGCTTTGTACTTGACCTTTAAGCCAATACAAATCATATCAGCCTGGTTCATATTCATGTATGTAAGTTCTTATTATATTTCCATACTCAACACTGAACAATACTACTTTTGTGTATAAAAATAGGCATATACTGTATACTGTATGTAAACTCAAAAAGACTGATACATGAAAAGACTTGAAACAGAGCACACAAGTCATATCATTCCTTGTAAAAATTTAGTACACTTTTGCATACTTTTGAAAAGAGTACAGAAATAATATACTTACTGTAAGTGCAATCTGAATGTAATGTTTTTGGACACCTAACTGCATGTTATTTACAATTAAATGAAAATAACTTTCTAGCTCACATCTGCATTTATTTTAAATGCACCCTAGTGAAAAATAAATATACTTGTATTTGAAATACATTTATTTCATGCTAAGTATACTACAAATACATTTTTATTTGTATGTACTTAATAAAATGTCTTGCAATTGTACTTTTAGTATACTAAACTGGTATACTTAAAGTCTGCTACAGGATGTCTGCAACGACACCAGGCCCCCCCCTGGTACCCATGGCAACCACGACACCTCTGTTAGACCAGATCCATTTACGACCTAATGGCATGTTGAGAATTTCCCCTCGCACTACATTTTCCATAGGAAATCCACAGTGCACAGTAAAAATTGACTCTTCTCTGATTAATTCATAGGAAAACCTTTCTTTGAATGAACACACATATCCTTCAGGTCATTGTGTATGTTGTCTTTGAGATTTTATACTGTTTTATGCAGGCTTATGATGGAACCACTCGTTCCTGTCATCTTACCTATATGTAATCCTACCATGTTTAGTATCTATGAATTAGTCTTCTGATGATCTAAACGAGAGTGTATATTATATGTTGGTACATAGGCAATATATTAGTGTCCTGAGAATCTTTAGTAATTTCGATTCAAGTTCCATATGCAAATTACCATGCTTCCACACAAAGGGTCATAAACTCCCCAGTATTTCCAAACTCCCACTTGGGATTTCCGTCTTTCTCATTGGACAAGCCCATTTTGAGAGGCGGGAATCTTTGCAGACTTTAAAGGCCTCACATTCAGTGACCCGTCCAGAGTCGGTGGTTTGGTTGAATTCTGAGAAGATGAAGATGTGAGCAAACGCTCCAGGACACCCTAAGTTCGTGCCAGGCTTCGGCCTTGACTTTTCCATTCACCAAGATTCTCTGACTCAAACTGGTTCTTTTTCATCAACCAACTTCAGCAAAGATCAACTTGAACCTTCAGATTGCATCAAACCTCTCTTTCAGACAGACGAGACGTGCAAGTATTCAAACTTAGTCTTATTAATTGATACATTAGGTATCATTTGCATCTTTTTACAAAGGTGTGTTTGAACTAAGAATCTGATGTTCCCTTCAGGCTGTAAATCTGCTGTATATGCAAATGGTTCCATAACTTCATTCCTTATTTCCTCTTTACTGGTTAAGCTTTAACCCTTTCCTATACCAACTGTATGTGTGTGTGTGTGTGTGTGTGTTTATGGAGTATGTTAGACTCGTTTAAGTGTTTATGTAGTTAATAAAGTCATTTATTTGTATCACACTTGACGTTGTTCATTGTTTGCTCATAACTGGAGTCACTTAATCATGCAGATTTATGCTACAAGCTCTTTGTAGAATTGTACAGTAAGAAAGTTATTTCCCTTAACCAGGAAATTAACGTTCTTAGAATTGACAGACAGTTGACCCTGAGAGGTCAAGTAAATATCTACAGCGGATCTAAATATTTCTAAATATCTAAATATTATGATTAATTATTCATATTTCCCCATGAGCTGATTCGCTACATATACTTCAGGTACACTTTAAATATTTTGCATTTAAAGTCCGATATTATTGAAAGATCATACAATCCTCATCAAAAGTGACATTAAAACACATTTTAGACTTAATATTAAGAAAAGTGCATTGTGCATAAGTAGTATGCCAAGTAAAGTTTAATTATAATTTTTATATCAGTAAGTCTCAAGTTATCTGTCAGTAAAGATTTGAACTATACTTAGTATGAAATAAATGTATTTTAAATATATTATTTTTTACTAGGGCAGTTACTTGAGAGTCCTTTTTGACCCACTGAGTATGACTTAAGTACATCTTTATATATAATTTCATAGTTCTGTTGTCTTTGAAATATGGTTAAAGTGTACTGCCAAATGTACTGGCAAGTGTTTATGGTAAATTAAAACACTTTAATGTCATATCTATTGAAACTTTTGTCATGTTTTTAGTTATATTTGTATTTTCATGTTTAAGTCCACTTAGGTGGGCTTTTGTTTCATGAATATTATGTTATCTGCTAGTACTGTTTTTAATATACTTTTAAGATTTAAAGTCAATGCAATTAAGTGTACTATGTAGCAATTTTTATGACGTGTTTTTATTGTGTGTTTTTGTCCTTTTTGGAGCTCAGCTCACTATATAATGCTGTTTTGGACATTGTTTACCATCGTTTGTTTCCATTATTCATGTCCATCATTTGCGCTCCATAATTCCAAGGGACTTTTTGTCCTTTTTAGATGTCCTTGCTATAGCAGCTGTCGGTGGGTGGAAATCTTTTTGTTCACAGGAAATGTTGGGAATCTAATGTGGAAAAATATGTATTTTTTATCATAAATATTTATTAGTCTTTGAATGTGTGCATGAAACCCCAAAGGGTTTGGAGAAACCCTTTAACCTTAAGGTTATGTTAATTTATTAACATGAATTTAGTGTCATTGATCATTTTACATATGTTATCAACATGCTCTTCATTGAGACCCTATAAAAGAACGTGATGAACAGCACCTTATTCACTGTTAGACATTTCTGTAACTTCTACAGTTATTTACTGTATATCCCCCAGTATAATACTGCAAATTCCATTTACAGTAAGTAACTGTAATACCCTTTGCATCATGGGAATTTTCTGTGACGTCAAACTCCACATACAGTGACTTACTGTATTTTTTTAAATTGCTGTATACTACTGTATTTGCCATAACGGCTTCTGTGGCGCCATTCCATTGAGGTTGTTTTATTTTCCTCACTTCTTACATTTGGATTGACAAGATTTGTCCTGCACAGTGTCTACAACGCCGCAACAGCTTGGGACAGACTATACTGGACGTGTTACATCGCTTGTAATGATTGGCAAATACGTTTGCCCTTCGTGTCAGAAACCGTGCGAGCGCTTGGAGTACATCTGTATGTCAGAAATATACCGGGGCATCACTTTACTGTCCGCATCCATTATAGATAGTATCGCTGATAAGAATGGGTTCTATATTGTCTTTAGTCGCATCGCGCCGTGCCGCTCGCATCCGAGGAAGACACGGAACCCACAGGGCAGCGCCGCGGGTTTTGCCCGGGGATAGGGTTGGGTATCGTTTGAATTTTATCGATTCTGATTCCAATTCTGCTTATCGATTCCTATTCTTATCGATTCCTAGTTTCGATTCCAATAAGATAAAAAATCCATTATAAAAAAATTAAGTCAAACAAATTGACTTTTTTTTATTATTAAACATTTAGATCTCAAACATTTATTCTGTGTCTTTTCACAAAGCATTCTGTTGCAGCTGAATAACATGAGCAAAAATCAGCAGCCTACAGAACACTGCAAGAGGAATTTTGCCTATGCTTTAAAAAAATACCACAGCAAAAACAACTAGATTAATATAAATTTCAAATATTAAAGTGTTAAAGACAAGTAAACAGTCAGTAATAAAATAGGAACAAACAAATCAATTAGCAATAGCGTAAATAAACACAACTGAACCAAATTTCAGGTACAGAAACTGTAATTAAAAGTTTAAAAACACTGCATAGTTTTCTTTTCATAAATAAAATATACATGAATTAAAGTTATTAAAAATATTCAGTCAAGATCAGTGAATGATTTTCTTTTGTTCTTTGATTAACATTAATGACAGGCAGCGCGTTTATTAGGCTGCTGTCTTTTTAACACCAAACGCACGCAGATCTAAAAATACTGTACACCTGCGTTTTCGTTCTCATCTGTTTACGTTCACTTTAGACAAAAAAGGCTGTGTTTATGATGTTATACTGATGTAGTTTTCTGCATACTGGTCGATAAATATGAAAGAAGTCAGTTTTGACACGGAACAACATTTTCTACAGTGGAAATACACGGAACGGTTCGAGAACAGACACAAACCAGGAACCCGCACCGCGACCGCTGTTCTCTGTACTCGCGCTTGCGCTTCGTGTGCACGCAAACAGGGTGCATGTTCTTTCCGTCCCTGAAATTAAATCGTTTTAAATCACATTAAAATGTGAACGCAGGAATCGTTAAGCAGAATTGAAATGGACGCGTCTTATCGAATACCCGGTTCTTTGAAATTTGGAACCGGTTCTAAAATGGAACCGGTTTTCGATACCCAACCCTGACCGGGGATGAACCCGCGAGAGTGGAAGAGTTTCGGAGAACATCCGCGCTGTGTATCGATGCACCTTACAAGAGAATAAGACCAGCAAGCAAGGTAAAATATATGTATGTATGTCTGTGTGTGTGTTTTGTCAGATTTTTGCACACCAGTTAACAAATGACCCGTTAACATTGAGGTAACTTTACCAAGGTAAACTGCGCTGTCCTTTCAAACGACTTTGTCAGCATATTGAATTAACGTACCAAATTAAAATGATTTTTAACGAGCAACGCTTATCTTATATTAATATTAAGTTAACTAATGTGAAATTTTGTTCAGATGTTAGTTAATGTTGGCCAGTAGCCTGTTGAGAAAATAAAACCATATGTTAGCAAGGTTAAACTAGTTTTATGGCTATCTGCCTTAGTTTTAGAATTAGTTTGTTATAGTTTTTAATGGAATTTAAGTTTTATATATAAAAATATAAAATCAAATGAAATCAATATTAAAATAAATTAATTACAGTACTGATGAATTTGATTTTTTATAGTAATTTACTGTAAAACGGTACAGTTTGCTACTGTAAATCAAATACGGTTTGCTACTGGTAATCTTAATTACAGTAACTTTACTGTAAAATTACTGTAAAAATCCTTTGAAATGTCTAACAGTGTTTATTTTATTTATATGTTGTTTTGTAATGTATTTGATGGTTTGATGACAAAAACCTTTTTTTTTTTCTTATTTTAAACCTTGCTTTACTGTTTTACATAATAACAATTACCAAAATGAGCTCAATGAAAGCACATTTGCGAGACTGTGAGTCATGAATATGAATTGTATTCTGTACTGGACTGTGGCTTTGAGTGCATGCAAATGACTTGCTTCACAAAGATGTTTTTCTGTGGCTTTGCATAACATTGTATAAAAGGTTCAGGTCTTCAGTGACATTTTCTGCATCCCAATTTGCCTTACTTATATACCCTAAAAATATGTACACTTTTTGTAAAGAAAAACTATATAGGCTACTTGACTTAGCAATTGTCTTGTAGCTCTCAAAAAGCATTCTTTTACCTAGCACGCACACGCACTGCTGTAAACAAACCTCAGTTGCTTAAGGATTTACTTTTATTGTTCTTGAGCATAAAGTGTTTCTTCAGCAGCCCCACACTGTAAAAAATTACCGTGAATTTAACGGTAAAAGACTATAAAAATGCTACAGTAAAAACCTGTTAAATGGTTAACGGTAAATTCCCCTACTATATACGGTGAAA
>NW_015661881.1:535356-552187 GCF_001515625.1 Sinocyclocheilus rhinocerous | reverse complement strand
GATAAGATGCGCGTTAAATATCGCATGCGATTTATCGTGCAGCCCTAGTTAAAACCGTAAAACCTAAAACATTGCTACCGTATTTTTTACGGTAAAATTCCGGCAACCACAGCTGCCGTTTTTTTACCGTAAATTTTACAGAATTTTTTTTACAGTGCAGTTGATTGATTAGATTGATCTTTTTTGAACCAGTACACAATTTTCTCCTTCAGAGATGTTTCTTAAATTATTTAGAATTGTCCTCTTCCAGTCTCATAAACAAATCAGCCTACTTTCGTTTTAGAATATCTACTAATTAATTTAACAAGACCCAAAAAGTGCATCTTAGACTCGTGTGCTGAGAATCATTTAGATGAACCGCACAGAGGAAACGTTTAAGGTGACATTAAGTTATATGTAAACCTGCAGAGCTATTTTTTAATATGCCTGAGCTGTGTGTGTGTTGTAGATGGCTTTCATAATGTGTATGAGGCCAGGCAGAGCTCAGCTGTCTTACGCTGTCAGTCTGATTGCTGCGCTTTGGAGCACAGGAATTACAGGCTGTCAGAGAAGACAAGTGTTCTGTTAGTTTCACATACACGGAGATGAGACAGGGGACTAAAGAGAGTCACAAACAACATATTAACTAGTCTAAAGTACCTAATAAATACAGTAAACACCTAGTGACTAAACAGCAGCATACATGGTAGTGAACAAGGGGTCAGGGTTTGGATGGTTAGAATGGCCCCTGCTGGTGGATGCTGTAACTACACAATCTTTTTTCTTCAATATTCATCTTAAGTATATTGCACGAATATTTCACTTTAATATAGTATAAAGTTTTACCAGTTTCATAAATGATTCCTTCCTCCTCAAATTAGAGCATTAATTTTGCTGCATGCTTAACGGGGACATTAAGTCTTTAAATTGTGTTCATGTATTAATCATGAGGAAACATAAAAAAAGAATGTTGTTCATTTAATTGAAGCTGTCTATAGATGAATGCCTTCAGTTAATAAAAAAACTTAATGTTAAAAATGCATCAGCCCACAGTCTTACACAAAAAGCACTGAATAACAAATGCATTTTGTGCAAATCGCATGCATTTTTCAAGGTATTGTTTGCCACAGAGGTAAATAATAGTGTAAATAATTAGAAGTAAATAATAGATGGATACAGTGTTTTACCAAAAACAATGTTAAATCAAGAGTACTATTTTTTTTATTTTTGGAGGAATATTAATGTGGTTAGTAGGGGTGTGCCATATCATACCGTCCACGATAATACCGGTATAAATTTTTGCATGGTTAGGTTAGGGTCTTGATTTTCTCTTTGTCTTTTGTTCATGGCCCCAAATATTGCAAGCTGTAGTGATATTCATATTGCGATATGTACATTTGCGATATTTCGATAATTTCGATATATTGCACAGCCCTAGTCTCTAGTTTGGATTTATGTAGACTGATTTATAATCTCATAAATACTGTACAGCTGAGTGTGAAGAACAATCACCCTGTTCTCAGCCCATCATTATCTCAGAGGATACGGTTAATGTCAGGAGGGATCTGTTCTTCAGAAGATTCAGATAAATAATGCTGTTTATTGCTAACTGAAGAAAATGATGAAATAACTACAAAAGCAATAGTGCTTTTATGGAGTTTTTAATTTTGCAGTAGACTTTCATGCGGTCTTGAATTCAGCAGGGAGGCTGATGAATAAAATGTATATGAATGAATGAAAGTATATGTCTTCCTGCAGCTAGTCAACATCAATTTCAACATTTTTTGATTGCCAGGTCATTTTAAATGGTCAAGTGGTGTGACAAATAATTGTTTAAAAGTACAAAATATTTCATTAATTATTATGCATTTAAAAGTACAAATATTCCATTAAGTCTTAATTTTGTTTCTAAAAACTGTTATTAAAATTAACATAATTAAGTGAAAAAATGTAGATTGATTGAGAATATCATGTCACACTGCAGAACATTAGGGAAATTACATTTTGTATTTTTTTAAAAACATTGTCATGTTAATTATTTGATCTATTTTAATAGATATCTATTTTTTTATATTTTTTATGATTTTTAAATCTTTTTTAAATCTTTTTTTATTTATTTCCTTATTTCTTTATTTCACTTTTTTAATTTGGCAATTACAGCTTGAAATGAAACACAATAAAAATGTTCTAATAAAAAAGTTGTATTTAATATTTAACTTGATTTTTACTTCACATTATACTTCTTTCTTTCTTTTTTTCTTTCTTTCTTTCTTTCTTTCTTTCTTTCTTTCTTTCTTTCTTTCTTTCTTTCTTTCCTTTCCTTTCCTTTCCTTTCCTTTCCTCTCCTTCTCTTCTCTTCTCTTCTCCTTTCTTTCTTTCTTTCTTTCAGTGAAGTTTTTAGCAATGCATATTACTAATCAAAAATTAAGTTTTGATATATTTACAGTAGGAAATTTACAAAATATCTTCATGGAACATGATCTTTACTTAATATCCTAATGATTTTTGGCATTAAAGAAAAATCAATCATTTTGACCCATACAATGTATTTTTGGCTATTGCTACAAATATACCCCAGCGACTTAAGACTGGTTTTGTGCTCCAGGGTCACAAATGACCTTTAGAGTCTCTACCAAAAGGGAGCAGTATTGCACAATGACAAGATGGAAAAAGTGTCTAAAATTTGCAAAAACTCACTCTATTCAAGTTTTTTCAAGGTTACTTATGACAATCCAGTATACTGCATCTCTCAGATGAGAGTCTTGACCCACTGCGTATTGGGTCAAAACATGAATACTTGGTCATTCTGATTAGCCGTCTCCGAACAAATATTAATAATAATAATAATAAAATCATTCTCTGTAAGATTAATGGTTTAAAACATAATTCTTTGGCACAGGGGTTTTAGTTTTAGTAATGTGTTCTTGAAGCCTGTTTTCATGTTTGAAGTGTATGCCAAAGGCTACTACTCATTCATAGACTGAAGTGGCAGCTCTGGGCAGCTGCTTCACTTACGAACTCTATTGCAAAACTGTCCAGTCATGGAAAACTGAAACCTTCAATCAGCATATGCCTGTGAGTTAATGAAGGGGGAACAGTCCTTTGTCAAAGTTTTTTAAGAGGAGGCTGAGATTATGCTAAGTCTGTGGCTTAAACCCTTGTTGGTTTTTCCTCCTTGGCGTTTGGGTGGTCCAGCAAAAGTGCCGCTGGCCTCAGTGTCTTGGCACAGGTAGCAAAGGGCTTGGATGACCGAAAAAACAGTCTCCACGACTACGTAATACAACTTACCCCACTAATTGTGGGTGTTTCAGCAATTAAATTATAGATGATATGGTTTTTATAAGCTCTTGCCAGGGACAATCATGACTGCAAAGATGTTTAAAGCTGGAGGAAAATTTTAAATCACAAGCTGACGAGGTCTTATTTTTCAAATATGTTTAGTTTGTTTAATGTATATATTTCCAGCCATATCATGCTTCATGTCATAGATGATTTAAAATTGGATAAGGAATAATTTACTCCAAAATTCTGTCATCTTTTCATCCTTTCATCAATCCCATTTGACTTACTTTCCTCCTGTGGAACACAAAATAAGATGTTTTAAAATAACAGTCTCTGCTCATGTATATACAATAAAAACATATTGTGACCTGGGCTGTCAAGCTAGAATATATTAGAAATAAAAAGTAAATCAATATATAGGATGTACTTTTTAGTCCTTTTATTGCGTGGGGAAAAAAGCATGTATATTATGCAACATATTTTCATTTGTGTCCCATGAAAGAAAGTCGAGGTGAGATTTTCATTTAAATATTATGGAAGCTTTTTTATTCCACTGAATAAAAATAAAATTGATAATCGCAACTTTTTATCTCACATTTCTGATTTTTTTTCCCTCGAAATTGCGAGTTTGCATCTCACAATTCTTTTCTCAGAATTGCGTGACAAAAAATTATCAATTCTTACTTTTTTTTTAATCAAAATTGCTAGATAAAAACTTGCTGTTGCATGTTATAAAGACGGAACTGCGAGATATAAATAAGTATTATTAAATAAAAATAAAATTGATAATCGCAACTTTTTATCTCACATTTCTGATTTTTTTTCCCTCGAAATTGCGAGTTTGCATCTCACAATTCTTTTCTCAGAATTGCGTGACAAAAAATGATCAATTCTTACTTTTTTTTTAATCAAAATTGCTAGATATAAACTTGCTGTTGCATGTTATAAAGACAGAACTGCGAGATATAAATAAGTATTATTAAATAAATAATATTCTCAATTCTGAGAAATAAAGTCAGAATTGCAAGAATTTTGACAAAATTTCTCAGTTTTCCCTCACAATTCAGATTTTTTTTCATGCATTTGCAAGTTTATTTCTTGCAGTTATGACTTTTTGAGAATTGTGATATAAACTTGCAATTGTGAGTTTATATCTCACATTTCTGACTTTATAAATCACAATTGCGAGTTTATATTTGCAGAAAATTGCAAGAAAAAGGTCAGAATTGTGAGATAAAAAGTTGCAATTACCTTTTTGTTATATTTTATTCAGTGGCATAAACAGTGAATAAAGTTACCAGTTACCAAGTATAAAAGGATTAAATATTATGATTAAATGCTGTAATCCTAAACATACATTTATTAGGATTACAGTAAACAAATTTCATGACTTGATTTTAAATTTTGTGTGTTTCACTGGAAGGACCCTCGGACATGTTGAATTTATGCTCTATGTTTAACCAGCTACACATAATCTTTAATTTGCCACCCAGGTTATGAAAATAATGTATATTTTAGCTCCAGCCTGTACTAATAGGAAACCTTTGGCCCCAAAAATGTCAAATAGTAACTGAATCTTTGTTGGCCGTTCATTAATGGTGGCGTTCTACAAACACAGGCCTCGGCTTGTTCCAGGTCCTCGTAAGTGTCCACACTGAGAGTGTACAGTATAAACAGCTTGTAGAATATTAGGGGTATTGAATTCCAATGGAATGAAACCACAAAAGGGTGCTTTACACTGTGCGAGAGAGATGAAAGTCCTCATTAGGACTACTTACCAGATGGTGTCTCGCAGAAATTGCTGTGAAATTGGGCCTTGTCCCTAGACCAAATGAACTGTAATTGCATTTCCTGTTTGCCTTTGAATCCTGACACACTTACAAACCAAGCAGAGATTCTCTCATTCTCTCCGCTCCATTCAGAATGACGTCCAGTGGAGTTGAACAATGAGTGTGACAGAAAATAGAGAAAATATGTAAACCTACACCCAATTTCTAAAGATGCTTTCCATAAATGCTGGCTTCGGGAGTTGGCATCCAACTGCCATCTTAAAATAAACATCTAAAAATCTTAGTGGAGACTCCAGGGGAATATTTTAAACATTTTGCATTTTAATGTAAAAATTAAAACACATGAAATATAATAATAATAATAATAACAACAACAACAATAATAATAATATTAATAATAAATTATTATTATCATCATCATCAATAATATTTCAAAAATAAACAATTCTAAAACATATGTATTTATATGTATAACTAAATTTATTTTTTCAAAGATTTTTCACAAATATATATTAGGCAATATTAAAATCATATTTTTTTTCCAAGCACATTTTAGCATTTCTAAACCACATCTTAATAATTCTTAATTAAATAATTATAATTATCTTATATATTAGGGGTGTGATGAGACACTTATCCCACGAGACGAGACACGAGACTGGGTTCACGAGAACGAGACGAGACAAGATTTTTGATATTCCGCGTTAAACTGTGAATTCTATTTTTATGACTGGATAAAGACTACACTGTGTAATTTTCCCGCTATTCATGTGGCCACTTGCCTGTTGTGAACATAAAATATCTTACATACCCCCGGTGGTGAACGAGCCAGTGTAATGCAAATATATCTGAAAGGTCTTGCGAGGATATCGTCACGTTCTTGCGAGACCAGTCAGATCTCGCGAGACACATCGGATCTCGCAAGATCTTGTGCCACGAGATCTCGTCACACACCTAATATTTATTTATATATTTATATATATATATATATATATACACACACTTCTGCATGCATTATTTTCACATATCACCTGGTCTAATACTATATATTATTATTTCTCAATCAAGGAGATAGAGAAACTGGTTTGTGATTCAAGTAAGAATTTCATGTAAAAATGTAAAACATCGTAATAGAATGTCAATTTTTAAATGAAATTAGACTTGATATAAAATGTTAGTATATTATACGTTTTTATTCAGAAAATATATCAATGGACATTTTTAAAAAGGTTTCCCCTCTAATAATTTTAGAATTTTTATAAAATATTAAATGGAAAGATTCTATATAATTGGTATTCGTATAGTATTTTAATTTAAATACTTTTGATTTAATACTGTTTCCTTTAGTGTGTCTGTGTGTATGTATGTATGTATATATATATTAGTTGTGTCAAAATTAGCGCGTTAACGCAGGCGATACATTTTTTCAGTTTAACGCGTTAAAAATATTTAACGCAATTAACGCAGGGGCGGGGCTAGGGTTGGCCACCCCACTCATCCTGCGCCTGTATCCTTTCATATCAAAGTGCGAAATAAACTACGTGCATGCAATATCGTGGTCAGTTAAGTCATAAAGTTACCAAAAAGGCACACACATATATATATATATATATATATATATATATATGTATTCAAGATTAGTGTAGGCTGTTAAGTCAGCTAAAAGAACCCATTACTCTCAAGCATCCATTGCCTATGATGGCAGCAATTAAGGGAATTATATCCGTTTAGGCATCCCTTCTTTTATAAGAGGCCCCATGAAAGAGATCTGCCGGGATCAGTTTTGGCATGACACTGAAAGTTTCTGAGGTTTCAGAGCTCATAAAAACATGTCACTTTATTTCAAACAGCAACCACAGTTGAATGGACTTTGTATCCTTCTGGAGAAGCCATCAAGAGCTTGAAGTCTGCTGGTTATCGATGGGGGGACGGAAGTGGTTGGAGGAAACTTTTATTCCTCTGTTGTCATTCCAGATCATTAAGACTTCATTTGACCCACGAGCCAATGGATAATTAAGGGTTTCTTTCACTCGACTGCTATAGCAAACGCGCCTGTCTGGCGTCACTTGTCATTCTTCTGAGGAAGGCAAGGTTATTTATGAGTCGAGTGGTGCATACCTGACTAAACTGTGATGCTTGCGAAGTAGCCAAGACATAATCGTAAGGCCTGGAATTACATACCGCGCTGTGATATGCATGAACGGCTAATTCTTTTAAGGTCAGTGTACTTAGGAGGTCATGTATCTGAGAATATGCTGAAATTAATGTCAGTGAAATTGACATTCATAATATTTTCTTATGCAAAATGTTCTGATTCACTAACAAAATCTGTTTGAAATATGCATTGTAGTAGTAGGCCGTTTAATGTGTTGCAGTTGCTCTTACAGGGATGTTTTGGCACTTTTCGGATCCATTGATCTGATTAGCATGTTGGATTGAAATGGAGCTGCCAGAGCGACATGCCAGTGCAGTGGCGCTACATTGTGAAAACAAAACAAAACACATGCCTAAGTGAAAACATCTGGTCTCCGTACTGTAGAGAGCTAGTTTTTTTCACGATTGGATGAAATAAGCAGAACTATTACTTCTCTCATTCACAGGTTTAGACTGGGCTTGTCATGAAATCAAACCAAAACATAATAATGTGTAAACACACAGTACGGGACATTTGAGCTCTCCCGCCTCGACTGAGACATCCAAAGCATTGAGGTTTCTTCTGACGAGAGCCGGTCCCAAGTGAAAATGACAATGGAGGGCCTCAGAAAGGAGTCCAAGCATAAAATGTGTTTGTTAAATTTCTGGGTTTCCTTCCGAACAGTGAGTTTCAGTTATGGTCACCCCCAACCTCATACTCCCACACACAGCCACAGCTCCTCGGCACCCCTTAAAACTGAATGATCCACCATATGATCTAGGAAAAACACAGATAATTTGTGTATTAATTGCAATTTTAAACAGCAAGCTATTAATATGTATTTCATGGGTCATATTTTTGAATTATGAATACATTATATAATGGTTTAATGTGCTATATAGTTTGAGGTCAGTGATTTTTAAAATAAATTAATACCTTTGTTCAGCAAGGATTAATTTAATTGAACAACATAAAGACATGTAGAATGTTACAAAAACCTATTTGAAATAAAATATGTTCTTCAAAGGATCCTAAAGAAAATGTATCACAGTTTCCCCAAAAAAAAAAAAATAAATAAGAAATGTTACTTGTGCAAATCAGCATATTAGAATGATTTCTAATGATCACGTGACACTGAAGATTTCTTAGGATCTTGTCACACTGAAGACTTGAGTTATGGCCGATAAAACTTCAGCTTTGCATCACAGGAATAAATGACATTTTTAAATATGTTAAAATAGAAAACGGCTGTTTGAAATTGGAATAATATTTCACATTTTTATTGTTTTTACTGTATTTCGACCAAATAAATGCAGCTGTGGTGAGCATAAGAGACTTAAAAACATAAAAAATAGATTTTTAGTAACATAAAAAAATTGTACTGACCCCAAAATTTTAAACAGTAGTGCATACCTATATATATTTGTTTGTACTATATATATCTGTAGTTGTTTTGTGTAGATGCATAGAAATGGAGACTTTTTGGATGAATTTTTAAAAAAGATTATTTACTAGAAAGAAGCCTAAATTGTCTCCATCAACAACAGTACTATTTAATCTCATATACAAATGCTTGTAGATGCTGTCACAACTTTGAGCTAATGTGTCATTGTTCATGAGGCCTCTACTGTTACTACTACTGTGGCCTTTTACTGTTGAAAGCAGTCATTCACTCTCATGTTGTTTCACACCTGTATTATACTTTTTCCCCCACTGTAGTATCACTGGAATCTTTCATTCTGCAGTAGCTCTCAAATCTCATTTGCACTTCTGCTGGATCAAACTTGGTGTGAAGCAAAGGTTTGCTGGCTTGTGGTGTTGCATTTATACTGAAATAAGGAAGGACAGACAAGTGACTCCAAGTATCCATGTGATCTGCATTTATTAATTAAAAAAGATGACAGGAACATATCAGCATATTGGCTTCCAGTGCAAATACATGAAAAACCGAAAAATTTACACTTGTAAAAATCAAAGTTTTTCGAGGTTGTAAATAAAACAAAGATTAATAGATCTACTTCAAAACTTTCACCCCATGTCAGTTACTTACCGTTTTGCTTACAGCTACTTACTACTTTGTAATTATTTGTGAAACTAGCAATTTCTAAATTATTTTTTTTTACAATGAATCCTACATGTGTATGTAATCCATAAAATGTGAAAATGGCAACCATTTATGGAACAAAAAGAATAACGAAAGGAACCTCCTCTAACACTTTAAATGTTTATATGATTGAAAGGTCTAAGGTTTTCAGATGGAATTAAGATAACGCCTGCATTATAAAACACAATATTATGACAGCTTTTCCCAGCATTTGATCTTGTGGTTTGTACTGCCAAGACAATATCTTCAGGCACATTATGAATGCACTGGCCTCTAATTGCTGCATCATTGGCATGAAATAAGTCTATGTATACAGTATACCTACAAAACCCCTCTGAAACTCCTTGCG
This sequence comes from Sinocyclocheilus rhinocerous, assembly GCF_001515625.1. Taxonomy (NCBI): domain Eukaryota; kingdom Metazoa; phylum Chordata; class Actinopteri; order Cypriniformes; family Cyprinidae; genus Sinocyclocheilus; species Sinocyclocheilus rhinocerous. The sequence goes on along the minus strand of NW_015661881.1, from coordinate 542,549 downwards.
TGAAATTGGAGAAACTTCTCACACAGTTTTGTTCTCGTAGGAATGAGGTTGATTCCGAGGCAGGACCCTGTCAGTCACATCCCGCAGTCCCTTTCATTTCCAACAGCCCCTTTTGTTTTAGTGTTGATCTACAGGCTCTAAACTTTTCAGCTTGACATAAGGAATGTGTGCATTTCATCATGTTTTTGACTGCGCAAAAGAGGACGGTTTGTTCTCGCGCGGAGCAAAGGCTGCCGGCCAGTGTTTGGCTTGGACGCCAATGAATAACATTGTATCTGGAGAAGAGGAAATTAAAAATGCAGGGTTGTAATTTACAAGAGAGTGGAACTGATTTAACGCACCCAATCCTCTCCTTTTCATTTTTATTTCTCGCCGCTGTTCTTCCAAGGCAACCAAATCGGCCACAGCTGAGAGATGGTAGAGCTCTCTTGTGTCGCCAATAACAAGAGCGCTGAGGCTGCCAGTTCCTCTCTTCTACTGAGGTGTGATGGTGTGAAAGGTAAATGAGTTATGAAATCCAAATGCTGTACGTTTCTCTGATCTACCATGTTTTATGTATTTGCAGGAATGTTTAAGATCTAAAGTCAAACAGTTACAGCAAAACACATTTCGCCCTACAGTATCATCTTATATATGGGATGTTGTTATTAGTATTTGAACATAAAGTATACTGTACATGTACAGTGGTGGCCAAAATTATTAGAACACTAGTATTTTCACCAGCTAAAAATGGTTTTAAGTCAGTTATTTCTATCTTTTGCTGTAGTGTCAGTAGGAAATATCAGTTTACATTTCCAAACATTCATTTTGCCATTAATTGTAATAATCCAGTGAGATTTTAGTTTGCACAAGGAGTCTGACAACAGCCAGTGCTCCGCACAGAGATCTGATCTCATCATCATCCAGTCTGAAGAAACAGAACAAACTGAGACAGACTCAATCCGGAAGACCTGTGGCAACGTCTCCAAGATGTTTCAAGAAACCTACCTGCAAAGCTACCTGAAAAACTATGCGCAAGTGCACCTACAGCAAAAGCTAATTTAAAATGCAAAGGACGGTCACACCGAATGTTGATTTAATTTAGTTAATAGAAGTGAATTGATAAAGAAAATCTATTTATGACATTATTTTGACAGCATCCTCATTTTACAGCATTTTTACACAAGTGCCTAAAATTTTTAACAGTACTGTAGCTTTGCAGGTAGGTTTCTTGAAGCATCTTGGAGATGTTACACTGTACATTTTGTACTGATGTTTGGTAGATACTGATGCATTTCCTGCTGAACAAAAACAACAACAACAACATTATCTTGCCTAAGACGGCTTGCTGGTTTGAACTGGTTTAGACTGGTTTAGCTGGTCTCAGGAATTGTTATTTTAGTATCATTGAGATATTACAGTTTGAATTAGATTTAGTTTTCTGCCTTAATTTTAATTTTAGTCATTTTATTTTTAAATTTAGTCATTTGTATTCATTTTTAATGTAGTTTTAGTTATTTTACTACTTCTATGAACCTCTGTTTAGAATTCATGAACATTTGTATCTCTTTAAAGGTGTAAAAGGGGTTGCATTATAAATGTATTAGTCTATATCCAAACCTTTAAAAAAAATGGTGTGCTTGAATTTAATTTTATATACGAATATCTATGAATATTGTGCATGCATTTCTGGTGACTTGCACTTGCACTATTTTCTATTTAATTAATCAATTGATATTATTATTAGAATTTCTTTGTATAAAATTATTATTTTAATGTTATATTTAATACTAATAGTTATTATAAATTATTTACATTTAAAAACCTACATTTTATGTTTGTAATATATCATGTATTATAATTATACAGTTTTTTTGTGCATTTGAATTTGTCATGTTGCTTTCCTTTCACTCATTATTATTATTATTATTATTTGTTATAGAACAGACTTCTGCTGGAGAGACTTTCTAATGTGACGGCTCAGTGAATGGCGTTTTGCATTCTGAATCAGCCGTCATCAACGCTCTGTGCCATTTTAATGAAATTTCAGCTGCCTGGCCCTCTGGTGACCAGTTAATTTGACTGCCCTCATCTTCATTACCTCCTAACAAGGCCTCTGGGAACATCAAAGTGTGAGCAGAATGGTAAGTATGTGATGCTCTCCATGTTATTATGCTGACATTCACAACTGTCACAGAAATTATTCTTATTCATATAAAGTGAGTACTTGAATGCCGGAAAGAGATTAGAGGTGAATTCACCAGTCAGTTATGCCACTTTTTCTTTGACAAAGAAGGTTTTTTCTTTTTTTTACACTTTTACCATCTGTGAGTTATTTTAAGTCCTTTGGTTTAAGAACTTCAGTAGACCTGCAACATAACGCTTCACCATAAATCACCAAGAGATGGCGACATTGCACAAACATAGTGTCTGACTCCACATTTCCTCTTTTAAATGTCCTGTCTTCACTTTTCCCGCTGTTTCAATAGCATTGGAGATGAATTATGTGACAAGGAAGGATGTCTGCGCGTTTGTGCGGCCGTAGGGCACACAGACATGCACTGCTGATTTACGGATATGTTTGAAACTCCTTGATAAATATTTGATTCAGTGGGAGTTAAAGGAGGTACAGCAGACAGGTCCGAGACCACAGGGAGGAAAACCCATGCGATTGTGTCGGAAAAATAGAAAAAATACGTTATTTAGGAGCTGCATGGAGTTTCAGGGCAGGCTAAAGGAGATGGATGAAGTGGTAGCTGAGCTGTTTGCATAGGACAAACACAAGACGGGGGTCTGCTTCTAATGATCGCAGGGAAGACGCTGGGCCTTCGGGGTCGCGCCAGAGGAATTTTCCTAAAAACATAGACTTCATCCCAGCCCAAGATAGACAGGAAAAGAGCGAACAGTCGAGCGCGGACCCTCCAGAGAGCAGTGAAGTTTTTTCCAGGAGGGTTTGGCGTGTTCTTGTGGCGCCGGCATGGGTGTTAGCTGACGAGAGGCCGTCATTCCCAGTTGATGCTGCGAACTCGCGTGAAGGCTCTTGCTGTGCCGCTGTGACTCGTAGGGAGAAGACCTTGTTTGCAAAATTCAACCCTAAGAAAATGAAAAGCTAGTTAGGAGATGACACATTCGTCGGTGCAGATGTTGAACGGGAGTGGAGGGCTAATATTTTAGGTCTTAGAACATCATGACAGCCTCATAAATGTAATAAAATATCCTCATAAAAAATAGACTTCTTCCCAAGTGAGATGACTAATCAAATTTTACACACATGCAGTGTTTTGATATAATTTTTTAAATAATTGTATTAATAATTTGTGTATATGTACATATAAAAAGATAAATATCTAATTAACTGTTTGGACAGCTTTTTTCCCTTAATAAATGAAATTATCATTTAAAAACTGCATTTTGTATTTACTTGCATTATCTTTGTGTAATATTAAAATTGGTTTGATGATCTGAATCTTTTAAGTGTGACAAATATGCAAAAAATTAAAAAAACAGGAAGGGGCAAAAACCTTTTCACGGCACTGTATATATATACCTGTATATATACTGTATATTTAAAAATGGTGATAGATATATATTTCAAAATGGTGATAGATAGATAGATAGCTAGATAGATAGATAGATGGATAGAGGGCCGGATTTACGCATAGGCTTTCTAGGCACGTGCCTATGCTCGCTCGTCCAGGGGGGCCCAAACACAATGAAGAGATATATAATATTTTTTGTTATACTATGGGCTATCTACAACAGTAAAAGAACCAAAACCCCAGAAGACATTGAGCAAATAAATATAACAAGTACTAGGGTAAAAAATGACAAACTATTTCCATGTTTTCCACCGGTTTATGTACAGAAATCACACTTTTTTCTCCTGTTCTCTTTCACAGATGCACACACAGTACAGACACGCACTCGCGCACACGTGGAGACGCTCGAACAGAAACTTGTTGTCTGCGCTGCCCCGCAAATTTATCAGTAAAATAGTTTCGCAGCTGAAAAGCTACATGACATTTCTCAGTAGCGAGGTTCTTGAAGCAGTTTAACTTAAAGATTCGCTATTAGTAGACGCTGCTGCTGAACACTGCTGAGAGACGCACAGACCCAGGTATTCACGTGTGATTAAATCGCTCGCTCTCTCTCTCTCTCTCTCTCTATTAACTGCATCAATAACTGCATTAGCATTAATAACTGCCTTAGCCTGCATATCATTGGCTCAAGCCTCTTGTTATTAGCTCTAAAATGAGGTTTTGGAATTTGCAATGGAAGGTTTATGAGGTGTGTAAGAAATTAGTTCAACACACACGAGATTTCAGGATGGAAACATGACAAATGTCTTGAAATAAATCATCTGATCAATGTCTTGATGTGTGGTTGTGACTCCAGGCCATTAAAATTATTAGAGAAGTAATGCACTCCCGAAGTGGTAATGTGGCCACGACGCCGGAGCCTATTAATGAAAAGGTCTTTCTCCATTCTCAAACAAATTAAGAACTACATTAGATTTTATTGACTGAACGCAAGCGCATATTGCGATACAAAACAATGTAACGCTTTCCACTGATTACGAAATATTTTGTTTGCTGGGGTGGTAATATTATATTAATAGGTAAGGGGGGGCCCAAAATTTGTTTTGTCTATGTCACGATAAGAGGTAAATCCGGCCCTAGATAGATAGATAGATAGATAGATAGATAGATAGATAGTGTCTATTCATGAAATTTAATTTGATTAATAAATCAGCATGTCATGTTATTAGTTTGACTTTTAATCAATTGACAACAGTAATAAAAACACTTAACTCGTAACAGTTTGTCTAAGCTTCAGTGGAGCCTATATGAACTGCAAATCAATCATTAACATTCCTGTAAATGTAATAAGCTTTCACAATCTGTGTCAGAGACTTATAGTGCTTTAACACAATAATTTACATAAAATGTAAATAGCATGTCAGCATTGGCACGTTCGCATCATTTAGCATGATTATAGTGCACAATCTGTTCCAAACTGACAATGGATGGAATGATGTGAAAATGATGTGAGACATGAAAAAACACACACACACTCATGGCGTTTGAGGTTTACCCTGGATTTTTTCATATATCATGATGACTGACTGATAACATTTTAATGCACTCAAGTACTCTGTAGCCAGTCCAGATTCAAAAATTGCAGATTCAGGAGTTGAGAAGAGCACAAGAGTTTTTTTTTTTTTGCCCCATAGATTTCTTTGTTTGTGATTGACAGGTCTTAACAGGATTAAGGCAGTTGGGTGTACAGTGCAGTACCTGAGTTAGATTTAGCTCTGTCTAAACACTCGCCACAGCTGTTTGTTTTTACTATTGCATTATGGACACACTGGAAGCTCTGCTTTCTCGTTCCAAAACAGAAAAATAGATCTAATCTACACCTGGTTTAAAACAAAAGAGAGAGAATTAAACCTCCCATGCCATCTGATTTCTGTAAGCTAGTAAAGACCCTTTCACAAGACTCGTGCCAGGCAATGTTGGATCTATAACAAATCAGATGCATGCGAACGATGATCTCTTTATAAAGTTTAAAAATGGTTTTTATTGCTTTTTTCCAAAAGGACCTCATTACAGAGGCTAAATCATTTGTAAAAAAAAAAAATCAATGACTAATTTAGGGTCAAAGTTTGACTTTTCGTTGTAAAGATGGACATGCAAATTATCTGGTAGTCATCGGCTTGAAAGGTCAACAGCAAAAGGGCTCAGTTGAAATCATTAGAACTCTGAACACCTTAGAGTTTAATGAATTGTGCACATGTGAAAGGGTCTTATGGAATAAATATTCTATTTTAAAATACATGAGTTGAATACCAGCATCTAAATGGATAATTTATATTGGTTTATGTTATATAGCGATTCTCCAGATTAATAATCTGAATGTACAGTGCAAAAAAAATAAGCAGCACAAACAGTGGTGTCTGATACCCAAGCAAATGACCTTTATGGGCCTGTTCTTATTAGCAAATCAAAAACACATTGCATCTTACCGTATTGGCCCGAATATAAGACGACCGCGTTTTTTCAGATGTATTTCCAAGAAAAAAACATCGTCTTATATTCGGGACAATACGGTATTAGCAAAACAAAAACATATAGCACAACCATTGTAGATCAATTTCCAAATGAATGAATCTTATGAACCGGTTCTTTTTAGTGAATCGGAACCATTCAGCACGATCGGTATGGTTCAATTTCCGAACAAATTACTTTTTTGAGCCGGTTCTATATAGTGAATCATATATATATATATATATATATATTATTAGTGCTGTCAATATTAGCGCATTAACGCAGGCAGTTATTTTTTATTTATTTTTTTCAATTTAACGCGTTTAATGTATTTAACGCCAGGGTTGGCCGCTCCACTCACAACTGCTGCTTCTGTCTCGTTTTTCCTTACAAGAATTGCGTTTATTTAGACACGGAACCTCTTTACGACCACATCAAACCGGAGATTTTTCAGATGCGCACTCCACTTCGCATCAGCGCCAAGTGCTAGTCAAACGAGCACAGAAATGGTACTGTGCTTTTAGCGTGTGCTCTTCAATAGCATGCATAAATGCGCCAGCGTGCGCTATAGCCTTTATCATTTCATGCCAAAGCACGAAAGAAACTATGAGCATGCAGTGTCGTAGTTATGTCGTGGTAAATGAAGTTACCAAAAAGGCAATTAAAGCTGCCTTACAACTTTGCATGCATGTAAGTATTTGTTATATGAGTTATGTTTAAGAACATTTCTCTGAAATGGGTTTTCAAAACTGTCCTTGAGCAGCCCAGCACGGTCTCCCTCATCTAACACACTCGATTAAACTCGTCAGCTTATTATTGAGACTTTAAACCCTGAAGTGAGTCAGAAAAGGAGTTGTGAGAAAATACGATGCGTGTCAGATCCGCGTCATGTTCAACAGCAGCAGCTCTTAAAGTTATAGCAGCCAAATAACCTAATAACCCAGCTGCTGTGATGTCTGTTCATCAAAGAACAAAATAAAAATGAGGAAATCAATAACTTTTGCAGCTTTAAGGATTCATCTATATTTAATTTAGAATTTAGTGTTTCATAACGTCATTCAATTTCTGTATATTTCCTACTTGCTGAAGGGCACAGGTAGCTAAATATGACATTTATTATAATGGGTTTAAGTGAAGATGGTTTTAAGTTCACTTAAATTAGAAGTT
>NW_015661881.1:514721-534662 GCF_001515625.1 Sinocyclocheilus rhinocerous | reverse complement strand
GCGGTCAGATGAGATGCTGTCAGGCCGTATGTCATTAAAAACTATTTTCCTGTCCTGTCTGTCAGCTGTTATACTGTGCTCGTAATGCATGCTCTTCAGTTGCACACATGCAGTGGTGAGTGCTGTATAAAATTACATATTAAAGCGCAAAAGAAACTACGAGCATGCAATGTCGTAGTTATGTCGTCAGTTAAGTCATGAAGTTACCAAAAAAGCGATTAAAGCTGCTTTAAAGCTTTGCATGTAAGTATTTGTCAGATTTAGGAACATATCTCTGAAATGCAGTGGTTTTTCAAACTGTCCTGGAGCAGCAGCACTGTCTCCCTCATCTAACACACCCGATTCACCTCCTCAGCTCATTGGTAGAGACTTTAAGAGCTGAAGTAGGCCAGAAAAGGTAAAGAGTTATGAGAAACTATGATGCATGTCAGATCCGCGTCATGTTGAGCAGCAGCAGCTCTTAAAGCAGCCTAATAACCAGCTGCTGTGATGACTGTTAATCAAAGAAAAGAAAAAGAAAAAAGAGGAAATCAATAACTTTTATAGCTTTAAGGATTCATCTATATTTAATTTAGAATTTAGTGTTTCATAACGTCATTCAATTTCTGTATATTTCCTACTTGCTGAAGGGCACAGGTAGCTAAATATGACATTTATTATAATGGGTTTAAGTGAAGATGGTTTTAAGTTCACTTAAATTAGAAGTTGTTATTTTTTAAAGTCTAATAAATGTTAAAATTACTAGCTCTTAATTATACAGTACTGTAATGTTGAATGGCTAGTCAATGGTTAAATATTAGGGTGAAAAACAATTTCATAGAGACATCAGTAGTATTGGTACCAGTGATACTGGCCTTTAGTCATAAAAAAGATGCCATTAAACAAATATTAAAAATATACTGTCTTAATGTTGCTTGTAGATTAATTTGAAGATTGAATGTGAAATTATTGCAATATGGTATATGTAAAAGCTTCAATGTTAGGTGGGATTAATCGCGATTAATTTCTGAAAAAAATGTGCGATTAATTAGTTAATTTTTTAATGGATTGACACCACTAATATATATATATATATATATAGTTTCTAATATATGAAATTCTACATATAAGAATGAAAATAGACAATTGTTAACTAAAATAATTGTTAATGGATCTGTTAGTGGAATTAGATCTAGAATTTGTTAAATTACGTATAATTCAAATCCCTCATTTTAAGAGTGGGATTTAAATAATTTGAGTCCAATCAATGTATGAATCGTACGTTGTGTAGAGAACCTACAGTAAATGTGTATATGACGTGACCTTGAATATCTATACACCAGAACAGGACATTAGATATACGGATGTTTTCCAGAGTTAAATAAAATATTCACATAGGTACGGTGGGGTTTCAAACTTCCCTTGAAAAGCCTAACAGAGCATGATGGAGCTATGTGACAAAAGTGAAGCTGATAAATTCATCTGTCATCCAGCGAAAACACATCAAACCCAAGATCGTATGAATAAACACTCCTGTTTACTTAGGGGCTGTCCCAGCAGTTGAGTTTTAATTCGTCCTTGTGCATTTTAACAGATCCATAAATATCCAAACGCGCGCTACGGCGTAGCATAACAAGGACCAAGAAAAATAATCCCAGGGAAGTTGAGATACAGAGACTGTGTGTTCGTTCTGAGGGAGAGGAATTCGATTGCTATACATTAATTAACTCGTGGCTTCTCCAGAATGACAGGTAGGAGTAGTCACCAGAGGGCCGTCTGATGACGTGCCAAGAGTGCACTGGCCGGCGTGTGTGCGTGAGTGATTTATGAAGCCCTCAATATATGAGGGGGTTGTATTCAAAGGCTTGTATTTTTAAGCTTGGTACACATATGTGGCGTTTTCGGAGGGCGAGCCTCTTAAGACATCATTTATCCTTTATCACAGCCATGTTGATAACAACCTCCGGCGCACACGAGGCAAATATCTATGGGGATTCTGGCAGCCCGTCAGCTTCCGACGACTTCCAGGGCAAGACACATAAATAAAAAGGCCAGTGTTTAGATCCCGTCCAGCCTGCCTTTATTCGTTTATAATACGAGGATGTTAAACAGGAAGTAATAGCACAGTGTATTGAATCGTTTCCTTCCTGTACAGACAGAGCTCTAATTTGGACCATCCCATGACACCCCAAAGGCCGTCTGTCTTGGCACTGCTGCTGTTTGGTGCTCTGTTCTTCTCGAAGGCATCTGTGACTGACGTTTGTTCAGTTAGAACTCAAAGTGCATTATTAATTCAGGAGAATTAATAATATTAATTAATTATTAATAGGAGAGAGCAGTGAGTTTCAAAAGGTATTATGTCATTTTCGGTTTTGAATTGGGTTGTAATTATTGGGAGGGGTCTGACCTCAGTAATTAAAGTTTGACCTCACACAGTGGAAGTCAGAACAAAGGTTGAGACTTAAAAAGTGCATATAATTTAATGTATGCGCATAACATAAACATGTAGAGGCACTGCTTTCTCCTATATGAAATTCTCAAAAGAAGGGTGAAAAATACTTATTTTCTTATTTAGTCACTACTGTTCAAAGGTTTAAAGAAATGAATACTTTTATTCAGCAAGAGTTCATTAAATTGATGAAAATTGACAGTAAAGACATTTAGAATGTTACAAAAGATTTCTATTTCAAACAAATGGTGTTCTTTTGAACATTGTGTTCTTTAAAGAATCCTGAAAAAATTGTGTCATGGCTTCCGCAAAAGGATTAAGCAGCACAATTGATTACGTTTATATGAAACATTTATTAAAAAAAAACAAACAAACAACAAAATTGTTAACTAAAGTTTAAGCGAAAATGCAAAATATCAAAACAAAATCTAATTCAAAAATATTAACAAAAGTTATTATAGTATGTCAATGATAGTAAAATAACTCTGCCTCGGTAAGCAAAAAAAACTAAAACGTACCAACCCCAAACCTTTGAACAGTGTATTGAACAACATATTTAACATGTTTTCCACATTTTTCTTGTTATTGTAAAAGAAATGCAAATTTTTTTTATTTGTTTGTTTATTTATTTATTTTAATTTTTATGGTTTCCCTTGTTGTTTTTTCTGCATTCTCAACATTCAACAAGAGGAAACTACCAATGTTAGCCACTAGGGAAGAATTGTGGACGCTAAAGGACAACACAATAAGCTATGCTAGTTTTTTCCTGAAAGTCGTAAAATGGGCAAAAAGTCACTCTGAAGAAATGTAAGCCATGAAGTTTTACCTCAATTAAACACGTTTATGAGGTGTAACTGATTTTAGTTTCTAAAGTAAGACAGGTTTTGTTTGAAAATCCCTCATAGATTCAGTTGATAATGTTCGAGACCACCTCTGAATGACTGAACCAACATATTTTATAATTATACATCTCACTGACAGTAAATTACTAATAATGATAATACTAATGACAAAATCATGATTACAATTATCATTATTTGTGTTTTTTTCTAATTGCAGGTTGGAGTTTGCATTGGAAATTTCAACAGTAGCTATCATTTTCATTTTCCAGGTACAAAAAAAGCATGATTAGGTCATTTTGTCATATTAATACACCGACATTTCCATTTCAAAACCAAATAAATGACTCTTCCTCATCCTAAATTAGCATGAAATGGTTATACGATATAAAATTTCCAAATGCACTAGAAAAAGGGGCAAAACTGAACTCTGCCAGGACGTGGCTCTTTTACAAGAAAATGCAGCGACCGCAAATTGCGCTCAACAATTCCAGTTCTCTTGGAGCTGACCACTTTAAAAACGTCCTGCTTCAGGATTATAAATGCTGTTTGATGGCTCCGTCATTACATCCCGAGCAGAGGAGGCGTAGTCGGCAGGCGGGTGTCCGCCATCTTGTGGGGTCAGGAAGGGTCGGGATCTTTTTGATGTGGGCGGGGATTTTAACCCTCCATCACCACAAGGTTCTGAGGTCTAGAAAGTACACCAGGGAGCAGGCCTCATAAAAAGATAATCACATAACTGCTGGGAAACAAGCTGAATCTGAAACATTTATATAATATTCAGAATGGAAGTAATGGCGTTTGTTCAATTCATGAGTGTGAATTTGAATTTGAAGAGGAATGTACTAATTTGCTACTTTTTTTTAGCTTTATACTTTTATTTAATGTTCATTTATTTATTTATATTTTTGGTAAGTAACCAAATAAACATAATTAGTGAGCTAGTGTTCATTTATATATATATATATATTTTTTTTTTTTTCATTATGCAATTAATTAATTACTTTATTTAGTTAGTTTTAATTTTTAATTAGTTAATTAATACAATTGATGAATTTCATTAGATTTTGCTTATACTTGCTTAGGGATAGTTCACCCAAAAAAGAAAATTCTGTCATCATTTACTCACCCTCATATTGTTCCAAACCTGTTATGAAGTTGATTCTTTTGCTGAACACTAAAAAAAGATGTTTTGAAGAATGTTGATAGCCAAAGAGTTTGGTTCCCATTGACATCTATTTGTATGTTTTGCCCGAACAGTGGAAGCCAATTGGAACCAAAATTGTTTAGTTACCCACATTCTTCAGAATACTTTCTTTTATGTTCCACAGAAGGAAGTAAGTCATACAGGCTTGGAACAACATGAAGTGTGTAAATGATGACAGAATTTTCTTTTTTGGGTGAATTATCCCTTTAAATTCACATCTAAACTACATTTGCTGACAGTTATTGAACTGAATTGCAATTTAAAGTCCCCCTGTAGTCAAAAATTGTATCCTTTAAAAAACATCTTTGATCATCAAAATGACATATTTAAATGTTTTTTCTTGTGAAAGATTTCTGACAGGCAGTTCACTCTCCTGTGATGTCACCCTGTTCCCCTCACACACACACACACACGACGTGTTACTCTGCGCTGCGCATAACTCCGCATTTGAACAGTCAATAGCAAATACTTAAACTAGTAACAAAACATACTTACAGTAGCTGATTCAGAAGAGCCAGATTGTCATAGCAAAGTCTGAATTGACCCTTTTTAAAAAAAATTTTTTTAGAAATAGCGTTTGTGCACTGCCAGCCTTGTACTCTTCTAGGTTCAAAAAAACTGTCGTAATGCAGCCAAGTTTGTGATTCCAAATCGCGCCCGCGATCATACGTGTGTGACGTGCGGATGTCAATGCGGGAGAGGTGCGTCTGACTCCGGGCTACGTTTACACTGCTGCCGCGGGTTATTGTTCAAGTTAGCGGTTCTAAATACAAATAAATAAGCTGCCTTCTCACTAGACCCTCTGCTTTGCAGCACAGTTAATGATATGCTAAGGATAGGATGCCTTGACACTATTGGTTATTGAATTTTGTGATGTAGCAAAAAAAAGGCTGTTTCAAACCGCGTTTCTGTGACTGCCTTTGGGAAACTACAGTTTTAAGGAGAAAATACTCAGCAATGGTGTTGATAAATGGATTGGCACATGGTTTGTCTAAAAGCATATTAAAAACACCACATAGACAAATAAACAACATAAAAAACCACAGGGGGACTTTAAATGACAATTCAGTTCTGAAGGGCACGCAACCCTGCTGTAAACATGCTCTCATGTCACATGTGAAAAATCAGTGGTATTAAGATATGACTTACACAGATGACCATAATTACTATTATGTACTATGGATTGCTCACCAAACATGTACAAAGAGCTCATTGACGACACTCTTAATACGAGTGTAAACACTCCAAACTTAGAGATGTGATGCCGTAATCATAGTCAGTTGTCATCACTCTCTGACATGAGCCACGTGTTTGATAAATGCTTGATCACATGATACAATATGCATCAGCACTGATGATTCTCCAGCACATCACTCTTTCCATGGCATCAGTGGACCAGTGTGTTCGGAGGCTCTGACCCCTGGATCTCAGTCAAACGCGTGGGATCAGTAGGTCAGAGGAGGTCCTGTGGGCATAACGGAGTTTTATTGTCTGCTGTGAGACATGCTTCCAGTAAACAGGCCCTTTAGTTTAATAAGTGGGTTATGAGGTCAACATTGGCCAGCTCAGAATAGACGCCATGCAGCACCCACTCAGTTCAGCGCTCTGTGTCTCTCTCCTGCTATTTGCCATTTGGATGATTTAGTTGACTAAGCGTTTTCCCTTCAGTCGCGTGTCTAAATAACAGTTCTCTTGCTTTTCAATCATAGATTGCTGCCATATGTGAGTCCATTTGTCGTTTTTTTCTTTAATGCGGTGTATTTTTTTGTAATTTTGACATTTCCCTAGGCAGATGCATTTGGCAAATCATTATTTAGTAAGCCACTTATTACCAATGACAAAATTCAGTTTGCAAAACAGTCCAATGCTGGCTTGCGTGCTTTATTTATTTATTTAAAGTTTTTTATCATTTTTGGTAACTTAAATTTTATTTAGTTAGTTTTCATTTATAGTGTTAAGTTATTTACTTATTTATTGTAATTTTTTATTTTTGGCAGGTAATCCAATAAAATGAGTTCTTTATTTTTAAAATAAGTAATTAACAAATGCACAAAATATGCATATATATAAACAGCTTATTGTGTTTTTCTATATATATATATATATATATGGTAAGTATTTGGTTCCTTTATCCATCTGAATGATTATATTTATTAATTTATTTATTCACCAACCAAATTAATTTAATAAATTAGATATTGTGACAATTCATACGTTTCATTTCTGGCTGATGTCACAAAGTCGTCTTATTTTTCAGCTCTTCCGTGTCAACCACGAGTTTTCACCATCCAATCATTCTAATGGATAAACGAAGAGCTGCTTCAGAATGCCTGCAGAAAATCAGCTCGACAATATGAGGAGGTTCTTATGAATATGAGGTACAGTAAATATGATCAATACTTAGAACTAAAATTAATTGCAATTTCATTTCATGTTTTTAGTAGTTATGTCAGTTATTAATAACATTTTGGATTTCTTTACATAAATATATAGATACTAGTAAGATAAAAGTCCATTCATGCATTAAATCTTAAACAATTCATCTCAAAGATTAATGCACATTAACTTCAGCAATCCTACAGAGAAAACATTAGACTGATAGAAAGTCCTAAATTGCTCAGGAGGAGATGGGGTGGTTCTTTATCAGTTGCATAATCTTTATGATTTACAGCAAAGGCAGAGAAAAGTAATTCAGCTATAAATCTGTTAAAATATCTGTGGGTTAGATCCTTAATAGATGATTATCCACTATATTGCAACAGTGAAAATCCAGCCCCCCTTCCTCAAAAATACAGGGACAAAGGGACTTCTTTCCTTTTTTTCCCCCTCCTAAATGTTCCCATGTGAAGCGGCACACGGAGCCAGTGAGTAAATGAAGGGTTTTGCATGGAGATCTGAGAGAGCCTGCAGCAGTGATTGATGGGCCACGGGAGTGTGGGGAGGTTCTGCTCCTGACAGAGAGAGCTCATCCAGGCTCTGCCGGAGATCACAGGGGCCAGAGCTGCTCTCCTTGCCCCACACGGCCACACGTGCTGTGGAAGAGAGAGTTAGAGTGAGATGTGCCTCATATTCAGTCATTTATCCCCACCCAGAGAAACTTAATGCGCTCCGATTTCTAATGAGTATCTGGAGAGCAGGCGAGACCACAGAGGAGAACCTCAGCTAGAAAAGCAGGAAACACCTTGAGAGGTGAATTCTGGGATAGATATAGTGAAAATCTTTCTAATTAATGATTTTTGTGTCGCTATAACTACTACTAAGTCGATCTATACTGTACAGTAATCTTGAATTCATATTTGATGTTGATATTTTCTGTTTTCATTAGAATTTTACTTAGTTTTAGTAATTTTGCTGTGTTTTTGTCGTTTTTGTCATTATTTTTCTAATGTCTCTAAATTTTTATTAAGTATTCAGTTAAAGGTATTTAAGTACTTCAACTTAAAATAAACAAAAATGAGAAACGATGCCTTGACAGTTAGCTGAAGTATTAAGTTATAAGTTTAAGGTGTTTATTTTTTATATGTATTTATATAATATAAAATATTATAATAATATATATGTAATATTTATATTTGAATTTTATTTCTGGTAATATTTGAGTAATAGATTTTATGATTTTTTTTTTTTTTTACATTTCAGTTAACTATAATAACATAACTATAATAAGTTGCTTTTATTGTTGCCATTTAGCATTGTTGAGAACAACTGCTCTGTGGTATAGAATCGATATTTTTACTTATCAACACATAACTTCATAGAACGGCACCCTACACTTATTGCAGACAGAGCTGGTCTGATATCAAGTTTATTTGTCAAGGGCTCATTGGTAAAGCAACTCCTTTGAACGAGCAACCATCCGATTATCAGCTCTGACCCTTAACCACACAGCACACTATGAACTATAGAATTGCATCTGGACACTTCTAGAACTGTGTATTTTGCTTTTTGCAGATCTTGTTTAACATAGAGGGAAGACCTTGGGCAGTAGATTTATTTATATTAGGTAGTTTCATGTCTTAGATTGTTGTCTCTGGCCTTTAATTGCTCTTCCCAGCAAAGGGTCAGTGAGTCAGCTGATCATTTATGTACAGAGAAATTTTATCTGACGACACCTGAATTCCTGTTCAACACGATTTAATCCAAACAAGTTTGGGGTCACTAAGATTCTTTAAAAATAAATTATATATATATAGAGAGAGCGAGAGCGAGAGAGCCTGCATTTATTTGATAAAAAATACAGTAAAACATAAATATTGTTAAATAGTAATTACAATTTAAAATAACGCTTTTCTATTTTTATATATTTTATATTAAATTATTTTATATATTATATTATATTTTATATAATATACATGACTCATATTTTGTAAAAAATTTCATATTTACAATTTAAAATAACACTTTTCTATTTTTATATATTTTCTATTAAATTGTTTTATATATTTTATATAATATACATGACTCATATTTTGTAAAATATATCATATAACATCTATTTTTAGATTTTTTTTAAAGTATGTTTTTTTTTCATTTTCCCCCATGATTAATTTTAAGGCTTTTCAGCCTGAGGACATGACGCTGCCCTGCACTTGCTTTTGTTGATTCAGTATTAACTTAAAACCAAACGTCCAGCTCTTTTTGTGGGCGTCCCTCAGAATTAGAGCACTATTTATTACATAAGACAAATGGCTGCTTTGATGTGGGTGAAAGGAACTCCCGTGTCTGGCCTGAGCAGGTCAGACAGAAGGTCAGCTCTCCCTCAGGGTCTCCATGACCCTCACGACTGCCAAAAGTGCACAGGTAAGCAGAGAGGAAGTCCTTACCGACTCAACCGTTGGAAGGCGTCCATGAACATGTGAGGCCCAGCTGTGTGTGTATGAGTGTGTGTGTGTTTCCACCTGGACAAAGCTTACACACACTGTTAAAACTCCCACTCAAACTTCCGGTTCCTGCTTTTAAGGAAATTCCTGGTCTGGTGTTACTTAGAACTCTGAAGATGTATTTCATTTTCAGAAAGCAGACCCAGTGGTGTTTGAAAGAGCTGCCATCACACTCAGGTATGAGGTATGAATTTTAAAATAAGCTTAAAAAGTCTTCAACATATTGAACTCAGATTTTGAGATGAGTGAGTCTTTTAAAATAAATTAACTGAGACATGTCTCTTTGCTTTTATTAATTATTATTAATGTAAACATCGCTTATATAGCTAAGTGCCCTCCAAAAGTTTAGAAACAAGTTAAGCCAGATGGTCAATATCAGCATAAAGCCATATCATTTTATGACTTTGCATTAATAAGAGACTGTGCAAACTATAAAAAAAAAAATATTTAAAAAATACTGAATTTAAAACTACTGCAGCATCTCTTTAACTGTGTTTTAATTGCTCTGTTTGTATACAAGCCTAAATTAGCAATCAATCAGCAAAGCTATAAAGATGTTGACCCAATAATAATCAAAAAAGAAACAAATTGAATCAAGTAATTAGACATCACAATTGCCGAGGGACATATCTGACTATGTATATTGACATGTATATTGAAAATTGCTGCTCTTTAATGTTAATTGCAAATTACTTTAATGCATTTATGCCAAGAAATTATAGAAATGTATGCTAATATTGTGCCACACCCCACAATGAAACCCAGTGCACTTCTAAACCATTGCAGGGTTAGGAGTTTGTTAGATACTTTCAACATAAAACAACACTTTAAAATTGATATACTTTTTTTTTTTTTTAAAGATAACATGACAGTTTTTTACTCTGATGCATTAAATAAAAAAACAAAAAGTATTTTAATTCCCTTAAAATTTGGTGAGATTCAATATGAGGATTTACAATACAGTTGGCATTGGCTTACAAGCACCAACCCAAACATCTAGAGACACTGTTGTAAACATGGGATTTTCCATGGAAGTTCTGAATGAAATCATTCACGTATTGACTGTATTTGACTATAAACTGACAGACTGGCGATGCCAAATGTGCCACTTTCAGATTTCACACGCAATTTCGGGCCACTTGTTTGAGCCCGAAACACAATGCCCTATGTGCATGCCAGACACAAGTCAATTAACTTCTTAGGTTACCCTTCTGCTGCTTTTCTTTCAGCCAGTGTACTTGGAAGCCCTTTGTATAATAGAGTCAAGAAGGTTTATTCTGTTGGGAATTTCATCTGGTTTCAGGGAGTTAATTTTAGCGGCATGTTGCAGACGCTCGCTGTGAGGCTGCATACAGTATCTTACTTATTACCGAGGGGGCGAAGCCACGCACAGACTCAAAGGCTCCTGGGCATTACAAGGGCGGCCTGCAATCCTCCGAGCGCCACCGTAATCCAGCTGCCATCATCCATTCTGCCGTGGTTTGAGATGAAACGTCCCAGCTGTCATCGGCTCTTTGAGGTTTCATTTTTGTATTTGTTGTTTTTCCCACCTGTTCTCATTTTCCCGATGCGTGTATTGATACAAATTTTACAGCGAAGGGTGTTATTTCCAAAATCATCACTCTGCATCACTGTAACGTTTTGTGGTTACTCCGCTGATTGAAAGTGGCACCCAAAATTACCTTGGCCTGGCTGAGGTCATTACGTATGCCGCCATCATTTAGGGGCATGACTGCGCAGCGAAATCTAACTCGCACAGAAAGTATTGTTTTTGTTTCAACATGGGATAATTAGTAAAGTCCTGCAACCAAACCCAGCATCAGAGGGCTTGATATGCCAGTGCATTTTATTCTTTTCAGTTCAAATATGTACAAGAGTTTAGTTTTGTACAAGTGTTAAGTAGATGACAGCATGGAAGAACCATTCTAACTGAACAGGAAGTCAGTAAATGGATCATTTCTTGCTAGTGCACTGTGAATATGTCAAACCGTAACTTTTATGAAGATATAAAGATTAATGCTTTAAAACAAGACATTGGAAATAAATTTGGATAGCTTGTTTTCAAATTTTGGCTATGCAAACTATATCCAAAACATTTAAACATGTATTTTTTTAATGGTTTAAGGCCTACACGAATTATAAACTTGCAAACCAGATGTGCATATTTCATATGGAAATCATTACTGCAAGTGATAAAAGTTCACACCTCGAATACAGAGGTAGTTGACGCGTAACAGGCCTATGAGCTTTTTTTAAAAATCGACATTAAGGTTAGAATTTGTATGAATGCATCAAAATGTATATTTACTCCGCTGATTGAAAGTGGCACCCAAAATTACCTTGGCCTGGCTGAGGTCATTACGTATGCCGCCATCATTTAGGGGCATGACTGCGCAGCGAAATCTAACTCGCACAGAAAGTATTGTTTTTGTTTCAACATGGGATAATTAGTAAAGTCCTGCAACCAAACCCAGCATCAGAGGGCTTGATATGCCAGTGCATTTTATTCTTTTCAGTTCAAATATGTACAAGAGTTTAGTTTTGTACAAGTGTTAAGTAGATGACAGCATGGAAGAACCATTCTAACTGAACAGGAAGTCAGTAAATGGATCATTTCTTGCTAGTGCACTGTGAATATGTCAAACCGTAACTTTTATGAAGATATAAAGATTAATGCTTTAAAACAAGACATTGGAAATAAATTTGGATAGCTTGTTTTCAAATTTTGGCTATGCAAACTATATCCAAAACATTTAAACATGTATTTTTTTAATGGTTTAAGGCCTACACGAATTATAAACTTGCAAACCAGATGTGCATATTTCATATGGAAATCATTACTGCAAGTGATAAAAGTTCACACCTCGAATACAGAGGTAGTTGACGCGTAACAGGCCTATGAGCTTTTTTTTTTAAATCGACATTAAGGTTAGAATTTGTATGAATGCATCAAAATGTATATTTTGTATATAATTATATTTTAGGTTCTATAAGCTTTGTCTCCATTTTAGTCACCTTTTTGCCTTTGTTCATTTTAAATGACCTCTGGTTTGACAAAAGAGGCTTTAAAAGGGTAAACACTCCACAGTCTCTCAATTAATAAACTATATTTGTAATAATAATAATAATACAGATACCAAAGTAAATTTTTTGTATGACAGTAGTTTAGATGTTTTAAAAATACAGCTTTTTAAATAGCATCAAGTAAGCTGAGGAAATAATGTACTGTAATAATTTCTTTTATATAGTGCATGTAGTCCAATAATCATTCATCAGTTCATTTGGTCGATTCATGTATATTATTGTTTAGCTGTATTTAGCGTACATTTGTCTTCCCAGGTTTAATGCCGTCTCCCTAATTGGTCAATTGATTCATACATCGAAAACAAATCCCTTGTTTTTGATTCCAGAAAAACACAGATTTGATTGTATTTTACATTATAATAAAATATACTGCTCATCGCAAGTTAGCTGCTGTTAGTAGTTTGTAGTGTGGTAGCTTTTCCAAAGGTTGACTGTAGTTCAGACGTTGTTAAATTTTTAACTTGGCAAAATAAAGTTTCAAAGCAGCTTTCCAACATACTGATGCCATTGGGAATAAACTGAGGTTAAAAGAAATTACTTTTACACCTAATTTAATTTGGACAAACACTCTTTAATTATTTTAGACTAACTGTTTATCACAATTTGTGTACAGGTGGTTTTCAGGGGACACATGGTGATCTGCAGCCTCTGAAGAAAGTGTCATTTCCGTCTGACACGGCTTCATGGCGCTCAAATAGAGAAGACGGGAGTGCTTGTTCTCTGCTAGTGTTGCGTTAAACCAGTGGAGAAAACTTTTCATGCGCTGCTTCTGTTGCTTGAGAGAACTTATAAGCTCTCAGGGACTCGCAGAGACCAAAGGTGATTCAAACTAGTTAAAATAACATCGCCACCCTTAATAAGGACTTTTTGTGCTAATATTTTTACTCGGACGGGGAAAAAAAGGCTCAGAGTGCTGATATGTTTTGGTCTCCGTTCAATAATTTATCATTTTTCATTGCACATCTAAATTTTCCGTCTCCAAATGGCACGGATCCCTGCTGGCAATCAGATGGTCATTTATGGCGTCGCTAATTTGATTTAAAAATATTTTAACACACTCTGAAAATACCAAACGGCTGCAAATTGACACTAATTTATGGGGAATATTTTATGGTAACACACACATACATATATATTTAGTAAGTCTGATCTGAAAATATTTTGGGTCCACTGCACTGTAACACAGATAAAATCACAAACCTATTGGATATATATCAAACTAAATTTTAACATGCGGATGGAATTCTCCATGTTTTGGTAGTTTCAAACTACAAGGTTTGTTTTTCCACCTAATAAAAACCAAATCGCAGTAAAGACACACAAAGGAACAGCTTTTAAATCACGAGTCCTGACCCGATTCTGCTTGAATTAATGCGGCAATCATATGGAAGCAATCTTTTTGGACCCCAGTAAGACAAAAAACGAGTTAAATGAGGACCATCTTCTCTCTCAAGACCTCTCATTTGTTTGTATTGCTTATTAACTGAAACGCCTCATTTATCAATGTCAGCGTTTGCACAAAATGATAGCTGTCCTCATGTAAATGAGTAAATCTGACGAATGGTTCAGAATTAAGTGGCTGCGTTCTCATGAAATGCGCACTCTGTCGGTGGACTGACCCCGGTAAACCACCCACGTCCAGGGTTTTTTTTTTTTCTCTCTCGGCATTTGAGGTGGAAAACTGTCTGAGAACGGTGTGAAACGGGGACGGATTTGGCACAGCACGGGCCCCGTTCCGCACTGCGTAATGCAGCACAGAGTGGAGGTGGTTAGAACTGACTCTAAGTGAAAGCCATCGGTTTGTGTTGCTATGTAGTCTAATTACTGTCGGCCTGGACCATCTTTGTGCTAAACAGATTAACAGAACGGTGCTGAGAGAGCCAAACCACGGCTCTCCACAGAAGAGTTCAGAGTCAGTGATGTAATGAGATGACCTGGCTGACTATTAAGATAAAGCCCAAAGCATGCAGACATTGAATCATGTTGAATAAATCAGTGAAGCGGTTCATTTAAAAGAAGAGGCCGAACAAACTTCCCAAAGCTTCATATGAGAGATGGGGGATGTTCCGTTTGTCCATTAAATGAAAGTCAACAGACTTTAATAATATCATCTTTTGTGCTCCACAGAGAAAAAAGGAAAGTCGTTCAGTTTGGGAAAAATATGATGCATTTAAAATATGAAATATGATTCTAAGTAATGACAGATTTTTTATTTTGGGGTGGACTGTGCCCTTACTAAAAGTAGTGATGCTGCCAACATTGCAGAGATACACAAATGATATTGTAATATTTATTAAAATATTTATTGAAGTTATAAGTTAAAAAATTTAATGAAATTAAATTCTGCTGCCCACCCCCAAGTTGAAATATAGAGCATTAGGTCTGATTCATTTTAGTGAATTTTATTTAAATGAACCGGTTCCAAATAATGATGCACTGATTTTTTCAATGTAGCATTTTTTTTTTCTTTTTTGCAGAGACTCACAATATTTTTGTTTCTTAAAATAATTTGACAAAATATCATATTTAGTTACGTTCTGCTGCCCACCTCAAATTGACACTCTGCTAATGTACTTTTAATCTACTTTCTATTAGTAGGTTTCAATAGTCAAAGACTGTAAATTATTAATAAATTGCAAAGTATATTACACAACATTGGTTCTTAGTCTAATCTTAGATCAATAGGGTAAACTGGGATCAGATATAAGTTACTTGGAGGCAATTTTACCATTTTAACGACCTTTTGAAGCATTTAATGCAACATAATTCATTGAATATCAACAATTATCCAAGAATTTAGAAAAATTCCCTTACGTTTGATGGACACTTAAGTCCAGGATCATGCACTTAAAACTCCTGCTTTTGATTTTGTACTGCATAAATGTATTGCACAAATGCTATGGTTAACATTTTCATGAATATTTAGATTTTTTTCTCTTACTGTCTAAGAAATACATGCCACGCATGAATGCTGCTTTGCAGCATATGTTGATATCTGTTTAGGCTGACAACCATCTGAAAAACACACAGCAAAATTGACCTCCTCGTTTTTTCTAAATTGTGAACAATAGCATGATTGTGGTCTTCTCCTCCTCTGTTACAGAAGGTTAAGACTTTTTCTCTCTGTATTTGATATTCCCACTAAAGCTAGCAAGCTGCATAAATGGCCTTAGACTCTCCGAACCGGCCCTACAGGGCCAGGAAAAACCCGAAGGAGCCAGACAAATAAAAAGCAAAGAGCTCAGACGCCGCCGCTCGGCTCTGAATCTGGTTCCTGTCAGGGTACATCAAGGGAACACCCGCAATGCAATCTCCAAACTGCTGCCTCCCTGTAACCATACGTGTCTCGCTGACAAGACGACTGAACCATCGCCAGCTCTCCAAAGAGGATGGCTTTTTTTCTCCTTCCACCCCTTTATTTATTCCTTTTCACCCTCCCTCTTTTCTTGGAACTGACCCACATGGATGCAGATCAATTCTGGATGATCTGATAGTTATGCTGTCAGTTCCAATTGCCATGTGATGAAGTGAGAAATCGGACAGAGGGTAAATACTAAAAGGATTTCGAGCTTTCTGTACGTGCGTGGGTCCCGTATTCAGGAGCGAAACTCAGAGCTAGCCATTACTTGTTCAAGACCCGTTTCATAAGCTGATAAATCAGTATTTAACAGATGACATCTGCTAGAACATCACATTTCTGTCTTTGATTTCTTTGCCATTTTCTATTCACTGAATGACACACCATTAATAACTGATTTTTAAAGTTGCGGTTGTAGACTTATAATTGGAGATCCTGGTTTGTGATTTAGACCGCTAACCCATTATATGATTATAGGTTCAATCCAAGGAGGTCTGTGATACCTGGAAAGAGCTATCCGTTAGCGTTCCCATTCATCTCAATGGCAGTTCCTCAGCTGGTGCAGGACCATCAAGAATACGCGATTAGAAATCTGCAATCTGCTGCCAGGTTGTTTGAGCCATAAATGAGGTAATTGAGGTTTAAAAAAAAACTGGTGCCGATTTTTATTTTAATAAAGTAGTAAATTACTTTAAAAATATTAACATAACCACAATAAGTGTCAAGAAATAGAAAGAATGTGACATTTTTGTAGGTAAAAATCACACTGTATTTATAGAAATTGCTATTTATTTTATTTTGACAAACTTCAACATTTAACATATTGTGCCTTTTAAGAAAGTAAAAAAAAAAATCAATGTTTAATGATTTTATAGATAATAAGTAGATTTTATTTGTATTTAATTTATTGAGAGAATGAGAGTACATGATTACAAATATGCGATGTGCTGCAAGGTTGTTTGAGACATAAATGTGCTAATTGAAGAAAGTAGAAAATAAATTAATTAAAACTGATTTGACAATTCTGTATTTGACAGTTTTGTAGTTAAAAAGATTTTTAGTTTTAGTTAGTTTTGACAAATATTGACAAACATGAAATTAACTAGGAATTAATCGCTAATCAGTGGTTTTTCTACTTTGGTCAGTTTTGTGAAATGTAAATATTTTTTGGGCTTTTGCATTTTTGATGACAGTCCCTGATGAGTTCAGTGGCGATTCAATTCAGATATTAATTTTAAGAGCCATGAAAAAAAATCACCATGGGCAAAGCATGCTGGGAAATATTATTTGTATTTAATTTATTGAGAGAATGAGAGTACATGATTACAAATATGCGATGTGCTGCAAGGTTGTTTGAGACATAAATGTGCTAATTGAAGAAAGTAGAAAATAAATTAATTAAAACTGATTTGACAATTCTGTATTTGACAGTTTTGTAGTTAAAAAGATTTTTAGTTTTAGTTAGTTTTGACAAATATTGACAAACATTAAATTAACTAGGAATTAATCGCTAATCAGTGGTTTTTCTACTTTGGTCAGTTTTGTGAAATGTAAATTTTTTTGGGCTTTTGCATTTTTGATGACAGTCCCTGATGAGTTCAGTGGCGATTCAATTCAGATATTAATTTTAAGAGCCATGAAAAAAAATCACCATGGGCAAAGCATGCTGGGAAATAGAAATCCCAGCCCAGTTTAAGTTAATCCATATTCATGCCCACTTTATATTAAGTGGCCTTAACTACGATGTACTTACATTTAAATTAATAATTTGGTACAATGCACTTATTGTGTGCATACATGTTTTTACGTTGCACTTATATTATAAAATAGCCTCATGTAATTACATCTGTAATTAATTTTTGTAATTGCATTCATAATTACACTGTTGACCCATCCCTTACACCTTAACCCACCTGTACCACCAAACCTGTTCCTAACCTTACCCATATCTCACCTCAATAGCAGCAAAAGTGTTTAGCAATACAATATGAACACAATAAGTACATTGTACTTATGCTTTGATGTAAGTCAAACTTGTTAAGGCCACCTAATATAAAGTGAGTGAGACCAAATAAAGTTCTACATTCTTATGAAAGCTGATTTGTTTGAATTTATTTGCTTAATTTAAGTTTGCCCTATTCAAACCAATTAATTGTTTTGAGCGACAGGGTTTACAGTGTAATATAATGAAATATTTGTGATTTATATTTTGCTTGCAGAAATGTTTATTTCACCAAAATACACAGCTACTTTCAAAATTCTGGAGCCTGAAGGAGTAACCGGACAATGCTAACCATTTCCAGGTAGAGATCTCACACACGCTGTCTATTTTGTTTAAACTCCTGGTTTGTAACTGTATAGGAATATTTAAATGAGATATAATAAGACTGGGTTGTGGGTGAATAAGACAGAGGTTTTTGTGCTGAAACACTTGATAAAACTGGCACAACTGTAAAGTGAATTCACTCCTTGGCTTCAGGGTTTAGAGACTGTCCTTGCAATTAATGTACTCTATGTTCTCTTGGAAGAGTTTGTTGTTATGACAGTAACAAAACAAAATCTGTGCTAGAACATGCTGTTCAGTCTGTTGCAGCTGTAGAAAAACAGGCAGAGTGGATGTACACAGTAGCCAGTGTGAGCGCACTGGTGTTGGACTGATCTATGGCCTGTGCGCTGGCTGGATTTGTTTAACCCTGAATGTCAACCGGTGCTGTCTGGAGCATGTGTGCAGGTAATACGTACCAGATGACTCTAGTAGCAGCCCAGGCAGACTGAATACAAAGCGAGTGTGGAGAAGCATTTTTTTTTAAAAACCTGACAGCAGGTCAAATCTCTATTCAGTGAGCCTGAAGTAGCATGAAGCAGACAATGTGAATTGCTGAGAGTTTTTAAAGATTTACAGAATATAGTAGGTATTGGAGTTGTAAGAATTATAAAACAACTGATGCCATGTGACATTTTGGACCTGGTAATATTATCTTATTTGTAAAAGTACCATGTAAATACCACTTACAGCAGTAGGATATACAGTATAGGGGCAGCTGTGGCCTAATGGTTAGAGAGTCGAACTTGTAACCCGAAGGTCCAGCGGGAATTGAAGGTGGGGTGAGTGAATGACCAGCGCTCCTTCCACCTTCAATACCACGACTGAGGTGAGACCCTTGAGCAAGGCACCGAACCCCCAACTGCTCCCAGGTGCCGCAGCAATATGGCTGCCTACTGCTCCGGGTGTGTGTTCACGGTTCACGGTGTGTGTGTGTGTTCACTACTGTGTGTGTGCACTTGGATGGGTTAAATGCAGAGCACAAATTATGAATATGGGTCACCATACTTGTCCACACGGCACTTCACTTCACATAGTGGCCTCAATAATAATAATAAAAAAATTTCAGTGCTAAGCTATAAACCAGTTTTGCAATTAAAAGCTCACATTGGTGCTCAGAATAATCACAGGTGTAGGTCTAAAAGGTCTAAAAACAGGCATTAACATAAGGAATGGAATATGAATACTTTGACAAGGCGCTGTATATATATATATATATATATATATATATCAAGAGTTTATTTGCAAAAACAGATAACTCCGTTTTTTTTTTTTTTTTCAAAAATCATGTTTTTTATTATGCTATTATGTTTTTATTGTGTTTTATTGTGTTAGCTGTATTTGTTAGTTATTTTTCACCTAATCAAAATTACCCGACTGCAGTTTGATTGAGACTAATTGGAATGCACAATGAAAAAAACATGAGTTATGAAAATTTTTAAAAATTGAGTTATCTATATATAAATGGGTAACACTTTTTTAAGGTGTCCTTGTTACACGTTACATGTACTTACTATTATACTAACATGCATAATTACATGCAAGTAACCCTAAGACAAACCCTAATTTTAACCCTAACCATATAAGTACATGTAGTTAATTAATATACTTAGTACTTAAATGTATAATTACATTGTAACAACTACCTGTAAATCTATCCGCAAGTGCACCGAGGGCAAAAGCTGCTTTAAACGCAGAGGATGGTCACACCAAATGTTGATTTAGTTAATAGAAGTTAATTGATAAAGAAAATCTGTTTATGACATTATTTTTGACAGCATTTTTACACAAGTGCCTAAAACTTTTAACAGTACTGTAGCTT
>NW_015661881.1:498264-514410 GCF_001515625.1 Sinocyclocheilus rhinocerous | reverse complement strand
TCATGTTTTTTATTATGCTATTATGTTTTTATTGTGTTTTATTGTGTTAGCTGTATTTGTTAGTTATTTTTCACCTAATCAAAATTACCCGACTGCAGTTTGATTGAGACTAATTGGAATGCACAATGAAAAAAACATGAGTTATGAAAATTTTTAAAAATTGAGTTATCTATATATAAATGGGTAACACTTTTTTAAGGTGTCCTTGTTACACGTTACATGTACTTACTATTATACTAACATGCATAATTACATGCAAGTAACCCTAAGACAAACCCTAATTTTAACCCTAACCATATAAGTACATGTAGTTAATTAATATACTTAGTACTTAAATGTATAATTACATTGTAACATGTGTGTGTGTGTGTGTGTGTGTGTGTGTGTATACATACACACACACACACACACACAAACTCAGAATTCCATACTATTGGATACCATCAATGTACCATATTAAAAAATGACCTAATAGTGGCTTAGTGGTAAAATCCTTTTTCTGAACATTAAACACTATTGGCATCTTCGGCATATTTTTGTGCGGCATTCAGAAAGGGTGATTTTACACTTGGATTGGTGAATAAATGTTTGCCCTCTAAACTGAGAGTGGGTGGGGTGTGCCAACGCTCCTTGGTCATCTGTGTATGCCAGCCAGTGTCTGAGCAGACCAACCACAGTCTGGACAGATGAACGACCTGCTGTTAGCAGGATGTGCTAAAGAGGATTGCACTTTCCATTTTGCATATTCATCCTGAATACAAATAAATAAATCTCCGAATCCAAACATTCGGGGGGCATCTTTGGCAGTCTAGACGACCACCCAGACTGCCACGGGCTTGGGGTTTGAAACCTTCACAAACACCCAAACAAATAACAAACAAGCCCAGCGTAGATCCTCATGACGCTTTGAGTCGATGAAATGCGATAGAAATAGTAATGAGAGAAGTTTGTCTTGAACGTTGTTCAACCCAACGTCTTCAACCCTGTTTTTGGTTGCAATCTCTCTTGGTGAAGCTGCCCTCTGAAGTGTGGTGTTCCTTTAAATTGTTATACCTCATATACAGGATATTGCACATATTTGTTTAAAAAAAATTATGGATACAATGCAATTTCAATTTAATCTTTGTATTATTACTGGTCATCTTTGTTTTTTCTTTATTTTATTGCAATAGATCTATGCAATAGTTTAGATAATGCGTTGTATGAATAATTGATTGAAGCATTATTATTAATGTAAAAAAATAGTTCACCCCAAAATTTGGCATTGTATTACTATTGCTTCTGACCATAATCAGTCCATAATCAATAATACTGTATCCTCCAGAGAAAAATCTCCTGTTGTCATCTCACATCAAAATCCACCCACATATTTGTTTAGAACTGTTCTGGCTTGTAGACAGAGCTTGATCTGTGCATATTTCTCTGCTGATTCAGATGAGATTACTTTTACTCGGCAGAAACCAATATTATGGATAGAGGACCCGTATTTTTGCTGGAAGCAGGGTTTTGAAGTTAAAACGTCTTAATGATGCAGCGTTTTGCTTCACAAGACATTAATTGATGGACTGAAGTCAAGTGAATTACTTGTGGATTATTGTGATGTTTTTATCAGCTGTTTGAACTCTCATTCTGACGGCACCCATTCACTGCAGAGGATCCGTTGGTGAGCAAGTGATGTAATGCTACATTTCTCCAAAGCTGTTCTGATGAAGAAACAAAATCATTTACATCTTTGATGGCCTGAGGGTGAGTACATTTTCAGCCAATTTTCATTTTTGAACAGTTTTTACACTGTGTTGATGACGAAATGTAATTTTCATACTATAGTTCATCACAGAACTATATGCATAGTCAAAAGACCTACTGTTCCAATTTTAATTATTTCATAGATGCTACGGTAAATTTAATTGATGCTGAAATCAAAATACCCCTACATTTAAGAAATCAGGTCAGTTGACTGTTTAGCTAATATCTGTATTCAATGGCATACAGTGCGAGACTGATTTATTTTTTCTTAGTCTGATAGTTTCTCGAGATGGTTCTCTTATTGCTTTAGTCCTCCCATGTGAGCTGCATTTCAATATTACCGTCAATAAATTTCCAGCCAATAAAAAGGAATTAAGCTCAGTAAAATGCCTATTGCTATTAGTTTGAAGAGATAGAATACAGCTCTTCCAAGCAGTCCATACAGCGCTCAATCTCCAATCTCCGCGCCATCCTTTCCACTCCATAAAACCATTTGACTTCACAGGCAAATGTAGCATAAGAGAGAAAGAAAAAACAAGTGGAAAATCCAAGAGGCAGAAAAGTCAAAGTCGAAAAGGGCAAAGTCTGCAGAGGCATTTTACAACCCAACTACTTGTAATCAAAAAGACTCTTAGCGGTGCATGTTTTACGTGAACATTTAAAAGCATTAATCATGTGCAAAGGCATGAGGGACCGCTCTCCATCACCCGCTGTAATTTACAGTGCCGGCCCCCCAAGACGGAGGAGAAAAAGAAAACACAAACTAGGCCCATGGGTTTGATAAAGATGTTAGGTGATGAAAACTGACTTAAAACGATCGCATACGAGAGAGAGAGTCTGGCCAACTTTTGCACCTGGCTCCAAAGGAGCAGCTAAGCAAACTTCCTTACCCCGTTGTGACGTCTTTTTTCATACACATTTTGGCCTCTAAATGGACAGGACAGCTACAACTGTTCTCGGCTACGTTTGGTCAAACCACCACGACTCGATCAACAGAACCGCTATTTTTGCAGATCACCAAATTTTGCATAATAATTTGACATGCACACCTCAGCGAACACAGAGGCCATGCACCATCTGTAAAAGCGCTACCAGTTAGCTTGATTTCATTTACGCTGTCATTTTTGTCTCGTAATGTAATTTGATGGAGACACTGCCTTCTCTGATCCTTGAAAGCGTATCGAGGGAATTTATTTTCCTGTAAAAACAATTTCCTCATCGTGTTGGTTCTAATGACTAAAAGACTTGTTAGAAGCACTTCCATAAAGCAAATTTGACTTCAGCATAATGAGCTGAATTTGTTTCCTCTGAGTTGCTCTGCTAAAACAGCAAAGTATCATAATTAGTTTTTCTTATTTGTCATGTTGGTAAAACTACTTTATGTGGCAGGATGCTTATACAATCTAGACATTATGCCTTAGTTTTTTTTTTTTTAAAGCATTCCGCTTTAAAGCTGTTGTATTGATTATGTTTTCTCTGACAATAAGCATGATGCATTCACAAGTTCCTACTTACGATTTCCAAAATCCTAATTACAGTTTATAATATTCAAGTGATTTTTATCTGAAAATAATTGACTTAATACAATTTAATATTTCTCTCTTTCACTTATTGACAGTCAGGAAGCTTTTATACACTAACAACATAATGAAGATTATATTTACCTATTTAAATCAAGATACAAAGAAATGGTGTTGTGACGTCTTTTTTCATACACATTTTGGCTTCTAAATGGACAGGACAGCTACAACTGTTCTCGGCTACGTTTGGTCAAACCACCACGACTCGATCAACAGAACCGCTATTTTTGCAGATCACCAAATTTTGCATAATAATTTGACATGCACACCTCAGTGAACACAGAGGCCATGCACCATCTGTAAAAGCGCTACCAGTTAGCTTGATTTCATTTACGCTGTCATTTTTGTCTCGTAATGTAATTTGATGGAGACACTGCCTTCTCTGATCCTTGAAAGCGTATCGAGGGAATTTATTTTCCTGTAAAAACAATTTCCTCATCGTGTTGGTTCTAATGACTAAAAGACTTGTTAGAAGCACTTCCATAAAGCAAATTTGACTTCAGCATAATGAGCTGAATTTGTTTCCTCTGAGTTGCTCTGCTAAAACAGCAAAGTATCATTATTAGTTTTTCTTATTTGTCATGTTGGTAAAACTACTTTATGTGGCAGGATGCTTATACAATCTAGACATTATGCCTTAGTTTTTTTTTTTTTAAAGCATTCCGCTTTAAAGCTGTTGTATTGATTATGTTTTCCCTGACAATAAGCATGATGCATTCACAAGTTCCTACTTACGATTTCCGAAATCCTAATTACAGTTTATAATTAAAAGTTCACTACATCCCCTCTTCATACTTCAAAAACGTGCAGTTAGAATCATACATAAGGTGGGATATTTTGATCACACAAATATATTATTTCTGCAATCCAGACTATTAAAACTTTTTGATTTAGTTGATTTTTATACTGCACAACTCTTGTATAAAGCCAACAAAAATGAACTACCGGGCAATATTCAAAAGTTCTTTACAGGAAGAGAGGGGGCCTATAATCTGAGGGGATGTGGGAACCTTAAAGTCCAGGTGGTGAGAACCACCAGGAAAAGTTTGTGTGTGTCTGTGTGTGGTGTCAAACTTTGGAATGGTTTGGGGACACAGCTCAAGCAATGCCCAAATATTTACCTATTTAAATCAAGATACAAAGAAATGGTGTTGAAAAAATATAAGGCTGAGGGAGGGATCTTGGTGTTCTAAGGATTGTGATTATGGGGTGATGGTTATTGTATAAAAAAACGGTAGTAGGGATGATCGTAATTGTTCTTACTATTAATATTGATACTATAAATTGTGATATAATTACAACAGAATGAGATACGATTACATAGCTGAGCAAATAATGATAATGACTGGAGAAGATATTAATGTTTATTATAAATATTATTATTGTTATTATAAAACTGTGATTTAACAATATAATAGGATATGGTTATATTTTATATATTACATGATTATTATAAATACTGGGACATATTAGAATGTTTATGATAATGAGGATTATTATAATGTATTATTGTGATTATTGAGACGGACATATTGTATTTGGGTATTTGTATATAACTATTATAATATCACATAAATTATTAGTAACAGACAATGGCAGCAACCATATGGTGTAATATATGGGAATGAATTGGGGGTGGGAGCAAATAAGTTCTACTTCTTTCCACTCCCTTTCGAGCAAGTATTATATGTATGGATATGTGTAACATAATTGTATATGTATGGATACATACTGTATATATGTGAGATAAACTGTTCTATTTTTCTATGTATGTGTATTGATATATATATATATATATTGCTCTAAATAAAAAATAATAATAATAAAAAAAAAAAGATCAATAGATGTAAATATTACTTGTGTAGTCAGTGTTTCTCACTTGAAATCATGACTTTATGGTGGTGTTAATATACGTTCAACTCGTAAATGCAATCTTTTTGACATACCTTGAACAAGTTTGATTGTCAGCTCCGTTTTAAACTACTCATGTCCAATTTGAATAAATCATTCTTTTGAATCAGTTCGTTTTAGTGATTCAGTTTGCAGTTATTTGAACAGATCACTCCCACACTAAATCGGTTTCTCACTCTTAGAATAGTGAGAATAAAAAGCATGCTGGATGAGGTTGACATTTACTTAAAAATGAAAATAAAAATAAACCTTGTTTGCCAGTAATGAAAAAGGTGTTTATTGAGTTCAACACCTGAATGTGAAGCAGATGACTCAAAAGACTATTAAACTAAAAGACTATTAAAGCACTAGCACTACTATGAAGCATATAAAGTATCAAAATATTTTGACGTGCATCACTAGTACAGTGTTTTTTCTTAAGTACCTTGTAAATACAACATAAATATAGTAATAATTCAATACAGTAGTAATTCATAGCGTAGCATAGCAAGTAAACACTTTCCTCTTTTTTTACAGTGCATTTTGTTCTAATGAACATATGAGTAATTGTATTTTATGAAATTAAATAAAGTATTTATTTAATAAAATAAAAATTTACATTTATCATATATTATTAATAAATATAGTGTGGTTTTATTAAATTATAGTATATTAAAAAGTGTTTAATATTTCATAATTATACTTTATAATTATTTGGTCACACTTTATTTTAGGTCCAATTCTTACTATTACCTAACTATTAACTTTTGCCTCAATAAACACCCAATTTGCTGTTAATTAATTAGTTAGGTTAAGTTTAGGTATGGGGTAGGATTATGGGATTTAAAATATGGTTACGCAGAATAAGGCACTAATATGTGCTTTTTAAGTACTAATAAACAGTTAATATGCTTGTGATATGCATACTAGTTAATAGTGATAATTGGTTCTTGAAGTGTTTTTAATTTCAATTAACTTCTTGTATGTATTATGAACATTTCCATAATTCACACTACTTTTGCCATGTTGCCTGCAGTGTTGCTTGTAGTGTAACTATCTAAACATTAGCTTTCAATTTAACTTTGATAACTTTGATTTGGAGTATTTTTTTAGCTTCTAGATGCTATACAGTAAACTAAACAGTATTTTGTGAGTCTAGCAAATGTAGTGCATTTCACAACATGCCTCAGATCTTCAATAGCAACACTGGTAATTGCAGTGTTAGTTCACATTAATCAAAGTGTCAGCTGCAGAGAACCAAAGGCTTTGTTTTGAGAAGGGCCTCCACCTAGCTTCCACCAGAGTGCATCTATTAAGGGGTTAAATAAACACTATTTGCTAATACGGCCTTTATTTCAGCTTGAGTGGAAGGAAACGGAGTCACTGAGTGTTTGCAATGCAGGTATGGAAGCAATCTCTTGAAAAAACGCAAACATTGTGGACTATCCGCAGTGTTTGTGTGTGTGTGTGTCTGTGAAAAAGACAGATAGTTGATCACTGAAAAGCTACTGCAGATGCTGCTGTGCGCACTGTCAGGTTGAGGGCTGGGGATGATTGCCACATCTGGAGTGAATTTATCCTATAATTCGCCGTATTACTGGCGCAGTCTCCATATAAGTAGCATGACCACGTTTACAGTCCAGTCAGTAAGCCTGCGAGTGCCCTCTGCCCTACGCTAATTTATACTTGTACAGGGCGGAGAGCACAGAATTTATTATAGTTTCTACAGTACTTAGGTGAGTTACGCAGAAACATGCCATATTTCACCTCTGAATAAAAAGAAAACTTATTTTACATAAAGAAAGTGAGGTCTATGTCCTTCAAAGTCCTCATTAATGTGATGTTTTACTACTTTTGATCAAATGAATCAGTGAAATATATATATATATATTATTTTTTATTTTATTTTATTTTTTTACTTAATACAGTTTTTTTTAAGAACAGGTAGTACAACAAATGTTATACTTTTACTATTAATATGTCTTTTTACATTAATGAGAATATTTTTCACTTTTCACATTAGAGTGATGAGAATTTGAGAGGAAAAGTTACTTAATTGTCCTAAAAATAATGTCACGTTGTGAGGGAAAAATACCCTCTATAGTCCTAAAATAAGATTTATTTTCTTTTTTCTGAATTTTGGGATGAAATATGACAGGCAGTCCCTGGACACAATAATTTAGGTTACATTAAGTAATCTGGCAGATACTTTTATCCTATAGAAAAGTCTAATTCTGTCACTAATGACGGCATATTTCCAGACACACATTGATTGTAATCGTAGTCTGATTGGTTTTCTTTGGCGCTGTATTTGTTTTGACTGATGAGATTCATTGTGGTTGAACTCCATGTTTATTATCATCTGATATCTATTTTTTATCTCTTAATTGTTTTTGATACACATGCTTTTATCACATTGTGTGGTTACAGCCTCCACCTAGCTTCCACCAGAGTGCATCTATTAAGGGGTTAAATAAACACTATTTGCTAATACGGCCTTTATTTCAGCTTGAGTGGAAGGAAACGGAGTCACTGAGTGTTTGCAATGCAGGTATGGAAGCAATCTCTTGAAAAAACGCAAACATTGTGGACTATCCGCAGTGTTTGTGTGTGTGTGTGTCTGTGAAAAAGACAGATAGTTGATCACTGAAAAGCTACTGCAGATGCTGCTGTGCGCACTGTCAGGTTGAGGGCTGGGGATGATTGCCACATCTGGAGTGAATTTATCCTATAATTCGCCGTATTACTGGCGCAGTCTCCATATAAGTAGCATGACCACGTTTACAGTCCAGTCAGTAAGCCTGCGAGTGCCCTCTGCCCTACGCTAATTTATACTTGTACAGGGCGGAGAGCACAGAATTTATTATAGTTTCTACAGTACTTAGGTGAGTTACGCAGAAACATGCCATATTTCACCTCTGAATAAAAAGAAAACTTATTTTACATAAAGAAAGTGAGGTCTATGTCCTTCAAAGTCCTCATTAATGTGATGTTTTACATTTGAGATGTTTTTTTTTTATTCTGTAATAAAAAATTATGTAAAAAAATGTAATTCCGATTATTCTTTATGGAAGCTTGCTTCAGGTTTAAAGCTAAAAAAAGCTAAATGTGACAATTATGAAATCTCACAATTCAGACTTTTTTTCTTGCAACTTTGAGTTTGCACATGATTTAATGGGGAAAAAAGTTAGAATTGCAAATATAAAGCCAGAATTGATAAATGTTAACTTGAAATTGCAAATTTAAAACTAGCGATTCTGAGACAAAAGTCGGAATTGTAAGATAAAGTCACAATATCTTTTTTTATTCTGTGGTGGAAAAATGCTAAATTGCAAGATATAAACTAGATATAAAAAATATATAAAAAAAATCTGAATTGTAAAAGTCACAATTACTTTTTTTGTTGAAAATGGATGATTTGAAAGCCCATCATTCAGCTCCACACATTGTTTGTGTGTTTGTTTATAAAATATTGTGGCTGATTATGCATTCAGCCATGAATACAAGTGTATCACCCTCAGCTATGTAACACATTTTAACATCTTTACTCCTTTCCGCAGATTTCCCTTCTATAAAATGCAACCGTTCCTGCAGATTTCGTCTGGGCCTGCAGATCTCCAAGTCTGGTTATCCTGCTAACCAAACACTGCTGTATCATCTGATCCGTTTCATCCTCATAACAAACAAAAAAGAGGCCCGTCTACTCCTGAAGTTCTTTGATGAGACGCTGTTGTGTCTGGATGATGAGGTAATAATGAGGGTCTTATGCTGTTGATATATTAACACAAGTTCATTCCTGCACGCGGCGGCTTGATTCTGCCGATATTCAAAGCAGCCAATGTTGTGATGGGGTTATGAGTTCCCTGTGGAAAGCAGGCTGGTCCAGTCTTCGCTGTAGATTTTGTGTTATATTCCCCTCCACAGTAACTAATGTGTAATGAAGATGAAATTTGCAGTCTATTATTATTGTTTACTATGAATGATTATTTACTGTGTCAAGCGAACATGCTGCTAATGACCCTTTTTGGTATCTCTCAGAATGTTATTTGTATTAATGTAATATCAGGTGATGTTCTGATGCATCAGACATCAGGAATGTTGACAAAGCCCATGGGCTAATTTGACAGACTAATTTGCCACAGCAAAAACACATACTCAGACATAAAAGGTTGGAAGAGCTTCATTCAGCAGATCAGGAAAAAGTCTCGGCATGCCCAGATGTGATTCTGTGAGAGGCAGGGAAAAACAGTTACCTTGCAAAAAAACCATTGACATGCTGTAAAAAATGTTTGTGATTTTAATTGACTGATGAAAAATATATAAAGCTTTCGCTCAAGGCAGATGAAAAATTTCACACGTTAACTTTATTCAGAGGTGGATAAAGTGCAAAATTGCCCAGAAGTGGAAGCTTGTAGTTTTCATTTGTCATTACTTTTTGAGCCCACAAACTTGAGTTTTTTTGTTTTGATTTTTTTTACTTTTTGATTTCTGTAAAGGTATTTGGCACAGATAGTCTTCATATTTTTTTCATTTTAATGGAAAAAAATCTACATTTTAATGGAAATACAGAGAAAGAAACTGTTGATTACATTTAAAACCTGGTTACATTTTCTTGCCATATGTGCAGAAAAATTACAGGAAAATACACATTTTACTTTGTTTAGTTCATGTTTATTGCTTTAGTGTTGCGTGCCTGATTTAAAAATAAAAATAAAAAATGTTATGCACTTTATATACTGTACATATCAGTAATTAGTATTTATTAGTTATTGGTCATGAAAAGGGCAAAAAGGTCTAATTCATAATGCCATCTGTATTATTATGTAATCTTCTTAGTTTGGTACATACTGTAGCAGATTTTAGAAATTTGTATAGTTTGGTAACATTTATTTAATTTAGTTTGCTAACATTAATTAAGGTTGTGAACTGTATAAAAGGCACAAAATGCATATTTTACATTGAATATCTGGCAACCAAAAATGCTATTATTTTAACTATTCATTTATTTAGTTAGTTATTTTGCATGCATAGATCTAAGCTGTTATCATGGAAATGAGACCACTGACATGGAAGTAGCTTGTGAAATGACTTAATTGTCCAGTTTAATTGATGTTACATCTAAAAGTGTTTCCAGACACATGGACATGGATTTGATTGTGTAAAAAAAAGATTTTTTCCAGTATTTCTTAAATAGAAAATTAGTCATTTAAAGCAATGGTTTGCCAACTAGCTAGCAGGTGATGAATTGTTTCCTGACAAACTGAAGATGCAGAAAACCACATTTAAAGACACTCATATAGGGTTTAATTAGAGACCTTCAAAATAAAGGCAAAAAACCCAAGATGTCATTAAATGGCGGTTTCTTAGTGCGCAACATTTAACAACCATTCTTAAAAAGACAAAAGAAATTTAATGTGAATATATGCACAAATCAGCCAGGATGTGAACCAGCCACCAAAGCAGAACTTTAAAGTCTTTTTCTTGCTTTGCATGTTTTGTCGCCTCCATCTGACTAACTTTACTGTAAAAGTGCATTGTTCTGTTTCTTTTTTTCCGCATTGTAAAAGCAACATTACACATCCAGCAAACTTGTAAAAGCCTTTTAACTTGCCGTAAATAAGAGAAAAAGGAAGAGTTAATTGGGAATGTTTTTTGACTTTTAAATGCGTGTTAAGATCTAAGACATTCTTTACGCTTCACAAAATACAATATGCATTGAGGAAAACAATGCACATCTCTCAGGGAATAATAAAGGACGAAAGAAAGAGTAAATATAACCAGTTGAATCTATTCTGAGCCAAATTTGAAATCCATGCAGGAGTTTGAATTAAGAGTAATAAAATAAGGCAGGCAGCCGGAAAAGCACGCAAGTCTTTCAGGCGTACGTTTGTTATCCTTACGAGTAGCTTTTTTTTTTCTTCTCAAAGTAGCTTCTTGGTTAAGGAAATACCCACACACAGGTGTGGAAATTAACCATGCATGCCACCCACACGCTGCCCAGCAGTCGGATCCATGCTTTGGTGTGTTATGGCGGCAGCATGGTCATGTTTATCCTCCATGTCTGGTCTTTTCCAGTGAATTTTCCCTCTCCACTCAGAACACTCTTAATAATCAAACACTTCAGACCATTTTACAGAGTCAAGCATTACGAGATTTGTCTTTCGGGACGCAGGAGAGACCCAATATGGTCCAATTAAGATAAACACAGAAGTGGTGACTGTGCAGAAACGCTGGAAAACCGTAGAAATGGTCTGACTCACTTCTCTTCACTGTGAAGTGAAGCGTTACAGGAAAATGAGCATCAAAATATACATTGCCGCCTTTGAAACGACCACTTGGCCGTTCTCGGGCTACATAACTCAGCTGGTGGTCATGTTCAAACCAACACGGGTGTGTGTGGAACAACTGAACATGCTGTAAATCTGAGTATGTGTTCCGCGACTCCAAACATCGTCAGCTAAAACTGGATTCAGTTTACATGTGTTTCCATATGAGCGAGAATGTTCTTGGAAATAATAGTTGTTCTGTGGTTCTTTACAGCATCAGTACAGAGCCTTATTGTTATCAACAATCATTTTTGGCTCTATTTAAGCTCCTTTTTGGGTTAAGTTTAGCTATAATGTTCTTTAGAGATCAAAAAATGTTGATGTTACTTAAAGGGGTCCTATTATGCTCTTTTACTGTTAAATAAAATATCTACTTTTGAAGTGGACTTTGAGCTTTGTAACTTTGCAGATCTTTTTAATGCTCAAACAGCAACATTACAGACTAACTGTGAGTTGAAAAAGTGAAAAAGCATAATAGGACCCCTTTAATAGGTTTTTCAGACCATTATACTGTTTTTTTTTTTATTACCGTTTTTTTTCTAGCTAGAGAGTAAAACATTTATGTGGAACTTAAAAGGCTTTAAAACCCTTTTTTAATCTAATTGGAAGCTTTTTTTGGAACATGTAAAATTACGCTGTCTTAATGCACAATCCAATTCACATTAGAGCAGTGGTTCTAAACCTTTTTCAGTCCAAGACTCCCACGACACTTCTATTTTCTAATTAATTTTCAGGATTTTAGAAACATTAAGAGCTTAATGTTCTTTTGGGATCCAAAAATGTGCATGACTTTAATGGAGGATCAAGCATGTAGACAAAAAAAAGAAAGAAAGAAAGAAATGTAAATAAATAAATGTTCAAATAAATACACGTGGGAATGAATGAATTTAAAAATAATTGAATGCATGAACAAGTAAATAAAAATAATAAATAACATTTAAAATAAGTACAGAAAATAGTTAATAAAAATAATACAAAATGTAATTTAGGACTAAATTTAATAACAATTAGTTTTATCAAGTCATTCATTCATTCATTCATTCATTCATTCATTCATTCATTCATTCATTCATTCATTCATTCATTCACTCACTCACTTACTTATCACAGATTTAAAAGAGAACCCTGGTTCTTCTTCTTCTTCAAAAAAACCCTGTTGATGTGTAGGTGAATAAAAATGAGAAATATATAGAATTTTAGTGGTTTTAGCTTATTTTAATGCTTGTTTTGTCTTATTTTATATGAATTTTCTTGGAGGTTTACTGAGGCCTCCTAATGGGCCCTGGACCCCTGGTTGAGAACCACTGCATTAGACACTGAAATCATTTTAAAACTGACTGTAGAAGCCATTTTTATTATTTTGATATCTTAGATATCAAATCTTAAATTTTGCACAGTCTTAAATTTTGCACAGAACCCTAAAATGAAAACTCTGTCCTAATTTAGTCACCCTCGTGTTGTTCCAGCCCTTCTTTTTTTTTTTTCAGTGAAACAATAAACAAAAAATAGATTTTCAAACATGTTCTTTTTTTGTGTTCCACAGGAAAAAAAGAAAGTTTGGAACGACACAAGAGCATGTAAATGATGACATTTCATGGTAGGGTGAACTGTCCCTTTAAGACGAGTAAATCGACACATTGTTGCATGTCTATGGAGCTAAATATACAGAGGATCTCCATATGTTATGGTTCACACATCACGTTGGGCGTTCGACATTGAGTGCATATGGTGTTCTGAGACGGTTTCTTTTGATGCTGCACTTACACAAACCCTCCCACTCTGGTTTCTAGATCAAACTGTGAACGCTGGATGTGTCATGCCACACTGCTCAGCAACAGAGATGTTTTGGACATGTTTGTTTGCTGAGGGATTTTATCAATAGATGATGCAGTTGTTCGTTTAAACGCACACTGTAATTTTAATCAAGGCATAAAGATCAATGTTGTATCTGGACCGTAGAGGTCTGGAGGGCCGAGACGCCAGTGAAAAACACGTGTAAGCTATAATTTGTGTTCGTAAAGCATGTTAATCATAGGCCAAGGCTGCTGTTATCCTTGTGCCGTCAATGCACGATACTGCAGAATGACTTTGTATCAATAAATGGTGTTGTTTGGCAGGTTTTTGTAGTAGCTAGTGAGTGGTAAGCCTCACAGAGTTCTGGAGACTTTGCCAGTGTTTTGTCTATGGAGGAAAGCCCCGTAATTCATAACAGTTTTGTGAATTTCTCCGTTTGTTAGTCTGTGTGGCTTTTGATCTGGCACAGCTATGCACAAACAGGCTTTGACTACAATCATTCGTTTGTCTTGCAGTGAAACACAAGAAGCCGAGAACAGCACAGAAAATGCAAAGCCCTGTTTATAGTCTGTACTGTATTTATGAGAGCAGGCTGATGACATTGATTTGATTTAAAAGGCAGACCACCTAAGGAATTATGGGAAATAAATTCAATATTTGAAGAAACAGGGTAACATACACATTTACAATTTACCATATTTATTTTATTTTATTTTTGTGTTCTTGCACAGTACATTGCTTTATTATTGTGTGAATTGCACATGTGCTGTGTGCATTTAATTTCATATTTTACTTTTATTACTGTACATTTTATACATGTGCTGTATCCAAATATGTATATAATAATAAAGGAAAAAGTTTATATTATATTATATATTATTTATTGTTATATATTATTTAGATACAGTATTTGTCTTTTGACCTGAAATATTTAAAATATATATTTCTTTATATTAAGTTTCAGCTTACCAGTGTTATTTTACTATCATTAAGATGCTATTAATAATATTTTGAATTAGTCTTTTTATTTTTATTTATTTATTTAGGTTTCATTTTAATTTTAGTTTCAAGTTTTTTTCAAGTGATTTTGTTGTGTGTTTTTGCCATTTTTAGTAGTTTTTTGTTATATGTCTGTATAGTTTTTTTCATCAATTGTAATTGAGTTTTAGTTATTTTATTACATCACGTTAAACTAAATTAAAATGAGAAATGTTTCCTTGGCAACTAGCTGAAATAAAAAGTAAGTTTTATATATATTTTATTTTATTTCAGTTAACTTTTATTTTATTTCAAGTAACTAAAATGGTTGCTATTATGATTTTAGTTTTACTTGATTTATAATAACCATGCAGCTCACATAAGTTATAAATTTGTACAATCCTTTGATTATACTGACCTGAAAAAAAAAATATATATATATATATATATATATATTATTGATTTTAAGACCCCTTCATCCAGTGATGATAAATGCGGTGACTGCAGCATTGGAAGTTTTGTTGAGTAGAAAATCATTTATTGCTCTGCTATGGTTATTGTAAAGTGTTCCTCCGCCATCGTAATCAGACAAAAGCTTGCGGTCTCCAGGGATCTCCATCCAGTGCTCTCCGTAATTATTGTCCGGATTGCATGCAGTCTAAACTGTAACCAACAGGAAAAAATTGCATGTGAATCATCTGAAGTAGAGTATTGTATGCCTGCCCTATATTACTTACAAATCACTGGCTGCCTGCTGCATTGCCGTTCTACATCTTCTGGTGATTTATCTGTTCAAACGTCAGCTATCTATTGAAAACATGTGTCTCATATTAAAGTCTTCCCCTCCACTTCAAATAAATCAAGCATACTTGACACTCAAGTTTATTGAATCCATATTACTCAGAGCCAAGCAGAGACGGCTGCCTCTTAAACATTTACATATTTGGGATGACAGAGTTTTTAGAAATACAAAATTATACACATTTAAATTAGTTCCATGAAGCCAGATAGATTCAGTTGCAATTAAAGTGACACTGATCAGTATTGCAGCCACAGTACGAACAAGACGCCGAGCAGTTGGCTGATGCCATATTTCCACTGACTTGACAGAAACGAGCACAACAAACAAAGCGGAACTGCCAAACGGACCCGCAATGACAACGGCTCTTTGAACCGCTGCGCTTTTGCTTCGCATTATTATTAATGGACTAATGTGATTATGGGGCTTTCAGCGTATGAACGCTTCACCTCATTAAAAAGCTTCCTGTGCAAATGTCTACGGTCCAAATCAAAGCGTGTCATCACCTTATGTTCATTTGTTATTTTCACCCTGTTTCAAATTCAGACAATCCGAAGACATGAATTCAATAAGCTACATTCACTGCAGGCATTTTGCTCTTGCTGCTTTTGTGTTTCATTTGTGCAGTAGTTATTGGTTTTGTAATGTTCATCCTGACAGTTGATTTCTGTGAGTGCCAAGTTTACCAATGATAACAACCACTCAGCTCACTAAAACTGTATTGCATTGAATAATACTCGCTTATTATGTAAGATAAAATCAGACAAGTCAAACATAATGCTTAGCATGTAAATAAGGTGCAGGATCCCAGCCAAATGCAACACTGATTACCATAATGATGACTTTTCAGTTGAAAAAAGTACACTATAGGGCTGTGGAAATAATCGAATGCGATGATCATGCGCACCTGACAAGCTATGCAAAATCATGTTCATAATCGCAGGCGATTCATCGCCGATAATGAATGCGATATTGCGTAGCTTGTCAGTGAACTACGGCTCTGTGTAGTAAATGCCGCTCCATCTAAAACCAT